>NW_024471555.1:35716-55117 GCF_017654505.1 Polyodon spathula | reverse complement strand
AGATTCAATTCTTTTAGCCTGTCTGCATATGACATACTTTTTAAACCTTGAACAATTCTGGTTGCTCTTCTTTGCACTCTTTCTAGAGCAGCAATATCCTTTTTTTAGCGAGGTGACCAGAACTGAACACAATATTCAAGATGAGGTCTTACTAATGCATTGTACTGTTTTAACATTACTTCCCTTGATTTAAATTCAACACTTTGCACAATGTATCTGAGCATCTTGTTGACGTTTTTTATAGCCTCCCCACACTGTCTAAATGAAGACATTTCTGAGTCAACTAAAACTAGGTCTTTTTCATAAATTCCTTTTTCAATTTCAGTATCTCCCATATGATATTTATAAAGCACATTTTTATTTCCTGCGTGCATCTCTATTAAATGTAACTTGCCTTGTGTCTACCCAGTTCTGAGTCTTGTCTAGATCATTTCAAATGACATTTGCTGCTGCAGCAGTGTTTGCCACTCCTCCTATTTTTGTGTTTAACAAGTTTGCTTACTATACCAGAATCTAAATCATTAATGTAGATTAGGAATAGCAGAGTACCTAATACTGATCCCTGTGGTACACCACTGGTTTCCACACTCCATTCTGAGGTTTTTCCTCTAATCAGTACTTTCTGTTTTCTACATGTTAACCACTCCCTAATCCATGTACATGTGTTCCTTGAATCCCTACTGCGCTCAGTTTGAGAATTAATCTTTTATGCAGGACTTTGTCAAAAGCTTTCTGGAAATCTAAATAAACCGTGTCTTATGCTTTGCAATTATCCATAATCGATGTTGCATCCTCAGAAAATATCAAGCAGGTTAGTTAGACACGATCTCCCTTTCCTAAAACCATGTTGACTGTCTCCCAGCACCCTGTTACCATATAGGTACTTTTCCATTTTGGATCTTATTATAGTTTCCATAAGTTTGCATATAATAGAAGTCAGGCTTATTGGTCTGTAGTTACCTGGTTCCGTTTTGTATCCCTTTTTGTGGATCGGTATTACGTTTGCAATTTTCCAGTCTGTCGGTACCACCCCTGTGTCAAGAGACTGCTGCATGATCTTGGTTATCGGTTTATAAATAACTTATTTCATTTCTTTGAGTTCTTTTGGGAGGATCTCATCCGGCCCAGGGGATTTGTTTATTTTAAGAGCTCCTAGTCCCTTTAATACTTTTGCCTCTGCGTGAAAGAGAGAGAAAGGATCGATGCTGTAAATCTCCCTCCCGATTAGAAAGGGCGCTGTGTGAGGGGGAAAGTAAACTGCCTCCTAGAGCTGCCACCTCTGTTGTAGGTCGAAACCTGAAGGTGACCATATTAGCAGGGGCGCGTAGCTGCAAGTACTCAGGACGATTCCATTGCAGTCAGCTGCGCGGCAGCCCTCTATTAGGGAAACCATGGCAACGCGGTGACTGCGGGGAGGAGTTTGCTGGGTACAAAGGGGAGCAGCTACGTCAAAACCTCCCCTTACGCTGATAATGAAAATAGACGGCCGGAGCCTGTATTGCTTTGTTTTTTTGGATTACGTGTGTTTTGTGTTGCAGAGGAGGAGTGAGCCGGGGACCGGTAAAACACAGAGCACGTGACTGCACTGCACCGCACTGCACCGCACCACCTTCTCAGCAACAAGAGCACTGCGTGCACGGAGAACGTGGGGACGGACAAGGTCCCGTTTTTGTTTACTTTTTATTTTTAACTAAGAAGAGCCGCTGCGTACCCCCCAGTACCATTGCTGGTAAAGGGGTGGACTTATTTGTGTTGTTGTTTTGTTATTATTTTTGTTATTGTTCATTAAAACAAGCACTGTTTTGGGAGAAAGATTGTGTGGACCTGCTTCATTCACTGCACCTGACCACACTTGGTGTCAAGAAGAGGGATTATAATGGACCCAACCGCATTGGCAGTGCTGTTGGAGGCGCAGGAGCGGAGGCATCAACAATCATTGACGGCCATGATGGAGAGGATGCATGGCTTGTTCCTGGAGGCCAATCGGGGGAGGGAACCGTCAGTTCAACCAGCAGTACCCTTACCAAGGGTAAGGGTAGTGAAGATGTCGCTGGAGGATGACCCCGAGGCTTACTTGGTTGCCTTTGAAAGGCAGGCAACAGCAGCTCAGTGGCCTCGGGAGTGATGGGCTACCCAGTTGGGCCCAAATTTGATTGGAGAGGCCCAGGCAGCCTACCATGCCCTGACACATGAGCAAGCCCTGGTGTATGACCAGGTGAAGCAGGCCATTCTCCAACGGCTTGACATCGCAGAAGAGACACACCGCCGCCGGTTCCGAGAGTACCAGCGACCCCCAGGACTGCGATCCCGCGTGGTGGCCCAGCAACTAGTGGATCATGTGACCCGGTGGCTCTGCCCCGGCACCAACAGTGCAGAGAAGATCACTGAGCTGATTGCTATAGAGCAGTTTTTGAAGGTGCTGGGGCCGGACACCCAGAACTGGGTCACCAGGCATCGACCCACCACGCTAGAGGCAGCAGTCCGATTGGCTGAGGGGTATGAGGATGCGTCGGCATCTGCTCCCATGGCAGTTACCCCCGCTCCTCCCTCCAACCGACCCCGGATGGCGAGTCCAAGGACAGGACCCCCACAGCACTTCACCCCCTCCCCCCACGGGGCTACTTCCCATCGACACTCCACGAGCGGCCTTCCTCCACCCCAATGGAGGGCGAGGTCAACCCCCCAGACTTATTTGTGGTGTTTTGTTATTATTTTTGTTATTGTTGTCATTAAAACAAGCACTGTTTTCGGAGAAAGGTTGTGTGGACCTGCTTCATTCATTGCACCTGACCACACTCTGTTATGCTAAAATTATCTAATGGTATCTACCCTAACAAACAGGAAACTAGAAATTTTCACAGAGGAAATTTGAAGCTGGTCAGGCTTCGATGTAAGCTTAAAAAATGAATGCATTTCAAGCAGGTTAAGGCCGTGTGCTCTTCAAGAACGTCATGTTGCAAGTTCAAACCACGGTATTTTTTTCCCCACTGCGTTTTGTGCTGTTTTAAAACCTAAATAATTTGTTTAATATAAATGGTGTGGATATCAAACTGCTTGCACACCCTGGTTTGTTTTGACGTTGACCAACATGTGGCATCACATGATTGGTAGATATCCAGTTAGCTTTTCCGTTTGAATAGTCGCTATACACTATTAAAAAGTAGACTGAAGAGGAGAATAACAATTTGACGATTTATTTCTCATTGTGTATAAGAGGTATGTACGTTTTTTTCACATTTGAGTTAAGAAAGTTTCAGTCTTCTGATACTTCTACAGATGGTAATTCGAAGTGATTTAGTTTTGCCGCTGCAACATGGTTAAAACAACTAAACACTGAGCTGTATAGAGACTCTCGGTAGTTGCAAACAAGTTTTTCTAACTTGTACGAGGAACTACCGTTCCAATCAATATATTGTATTTTATTTTCTTCTTCTGTTTTGTTTTTCCTCTTCTGAGTGCTAACGGATCACGCTGGAATCTGTGCTCTATCTATCTGTGTGTCTACTTCATTTAAAGTCTTGCCATGGCAGTGCAACGTCTTTTCCCACAGAGTGCACATAAACGGGTTTTCAAATTGCTTAAAAAATAATTATAAAATTGTGACCGAAGGGGGTTCTTTTATTTTATTTTTCATTTTTACAACCTGCTGGCAATCGCGTGCTTAATCAATGCACGTGTCTAATGTAAAATTACAAAATGCACCGCTAAAGGGCAGCAGAGATATTATTCATGTTTCTCAATGGCACCTACATTCCATAACAGAAACCTTATACTGGAGGACTAATGTTGTACGAATGAAATGAACACGACATACAAAAGAATGGTTACCTACACTTAAAGAAAAAAGAAACTAACATCGTACAGGTCTCACAAATTGCCTATAGACAACAATCTACTCTGTAAACTTCACTATATGTTTTGCTTTCGACCCCACCTCATACACGAGTTGTGCAATACATAGGCACCAGGGGGCGCAAGAGACTATTAAAAGTACAATGTTGCTTATTTACTGTAGGCAGGGGTACTGGATTACATTCTCTAGCAGGTCAGATAAGGCAATGAGCAAACCTTTGCGACACTACACCAATCAACTAATACATGTCAGAAATAACTACTTCCGATGATAATGAAAATAGAAAGCAAATATATTTTTCCTGATATTTTTCTGAAAATATTCAAACGACATCTTGCAAACAAATAATTATACAAATCCCACTGTAATGCTATTAAAACAGCATGTTATTCATTTTCATTTTATTAAAACTAGAAAATATTCAGAAAGGTGCAGCCAGCATTCAAGTTAACGAATGAAAGCGCGTCAATTAGTGATCGCTTTATTTGTGTTGTATAAGCATCTTATTAAGACCCTGGTTAAACGTGTAGCACAGTGTTTAAATATGCATGTTCTAGCTCCAGTGTATTTAAATGTAAATTAAAAGTTTCTAAATTAAATGAATAGCATGACAGTAAACAAATGGACAATAAACTTCAGTCATCTTGGAGAGGCGTGCCATCTTGGAGAGGCGTATCATCTTGGAGAGGCGTGCCATCTTGGAGAGGCGTGCCTTGGAGAGGCGTGCTTTGGAGAGGCGTGCCATCTTGGAGAGGCGTGTCATCTTGGAGAGGCGTATCATCTTGGAGAGGCGTGCCATCTTGGAGAGGCGTGCCATCTTGGAGAGGCGTGCCATCTTGGAGAGGCGTGCCGTCTTTGGTGCATTTCTTACTGTTGCCAAGCAGGGTTTTTTAAGCCCAAATAAAAGATCTTTGACAGGCTCCGTTTCCTCGGCCAATTTCCTGTGCCTGTGTCGCAGTGCTGTTTATCATATGAAAAATTAAGAAAATATAGACATATGCACTTAAGTTTTTCATTTATTTCTGTAATAAAGCCACACATACAGCAGCCCCTCTCAACTTCCCAAGCCTTTCTATAATAATCTGGAGACACAAATCTCGAGTTTTACAAGATTAAAAAAGTTGACACCTAATCAATCGTAATAGGTTAATTAATCACATAACTTAATACAATACCTAAGCTAACGTACCCCTGCCATTGTAGTTTCTTCGCAATAAACAAAGTGGCAAATTACCTAAAGTAATAGCGTTTCTTTCAAGCTGTGCACACTAGTGAAAACTGTCAAATTTAGCTTAAATAAACTCTTCAAGAAATAAATGTGGAAAAGGGGGCGTTGCACAAAGTTAAAAAAAAAAAACACAACAGTTTTGCTTTTCGTGGATTAGCCTATTCGGCTATAACAGAAAAATAAGCATAAAATAAGATCACACACACAAAAAAAAAAAAAAAAAAAACCGTTGATCACTATAGGTAACGTTTCCCTTGCTAGTTTGGCCAGTGTCTGGAAAGTGTGAAGTATTTTCGAGTGATGCGCATTACCTGCATCTATCCCCCGATTCTGACTCGCTTGCCGATCTGAAGCATCACTTTGTTGATGTTGTGTTAATACCGCGCATCACATGCCATTTTACACACACAGGTGGATTTTTGCTTTTGAATTCATGTGCAGCAATGTTTGTAATAATATTCAGATTGCTTCTCCGCACTAAAGAAAACAATACCACTGTTTTCATATCACACTACACACTACCACTACCATATCACACAATACACACTACCATAGAAATAAACCCGCGCCCTCTACAAAACGCCACGTCACGTATGCATTTTAAATAATAATTTTAAAAAGTTTCCTTTTTTTGTAGGCTGGTTTTAGTATCCTTAAAATGTACAGAACACAGTTTGTGTGTGTAATATTTGGGGACATGGGTGAGAGGTATTCATTTTTGACACATTTTGTTTCTGGTAGTAGCGTTATTGGTAGCACAGTATAGGAAAGACAACTCAGCACAGCAGAACTAACCTAATATACTGTGTATATATCTGTCAATATGTACTTATTTTTCCAGTAGAAGACATGTAAATTATTTGTGTTATAATCTTTCTGTAAAGTTACTTAGTACTTAATGAGTTAATGTTTTATTAATTATTTCCATATTACAAATTGCTATGTTCAATGTACTGCATGTAATTATTGATTATGTACTGTGTAGCCTTGAACAATTTAAGAGAGAATTTAAAAACAGCAAACAGCTTTTTATCTAAAGAGAATTAGTTTTTTTTTTTTCAAATAATACCATAGCAATAGCTAGGCAGACTGATGACAGAGAGAGAAATTCTTCATCAAATTTTCTTTATTGATACAGAAATAATCAGTAATGTCAGTGCAGCACTTTCCAAAACTATATTTTTAGATTTACAGTGAAAAATATATATTCTTAAAATTGAAACACAGGGATAATCAGAAAATCTGGCTGTATACAGAACGTAGATACACATGACATAGCTGTATGTATCCCTTTAAATGCTATACAAATGTATGCTATTTTATTTGGCTCACCAAACACCACAGTAAAAGAGAGTTTTGCCTTTTGAGCTTCTTTCCTAGGTAGATATACAGGATTGCATCCCTTTAGGCACTATACAGTCTGCGCTGCTTTATCGGGATGCTTCGGGAGAACTAAAAATATCCTGAGTAAGTGGCTGTCCCAATTAAACGAGAGGCATTTGAGACGAACTTAGTCACACTTTTTTGTTTCTAAATGAAAAAAGAATGAAATCACATCACATTATGAATACATGTTAAATACAACACTTAAAATATGAGTCTTTTTTTTTATTCCGAAACAAAATTAATCTTTTTTTTTCTACATTAAATGAAAAATAATAGAATCACAATTTATCACAAGGCAAGGCACCTGCGATGCTGACACGCCAGCTTTCTGATACCACCAGCGATCATTCAGTATTCTGTTGATACCACAAGTATATTCAAATAAATGGGAATAAAATGTGTACATTTTTATATTAAATCTATTAACTATTTTACCACGTAACACTGACAGTTAAACATTTAGCAGCAGGTCAACAAAAAGTTGCCTAATAGATGAATTCTGGCCAAAATTGCAATATCCCATGATGAGTGTCAGTGCATAACTATAAACTGTAGTGTTCAAAAGTTTGGAAACAGCACATGAGGATCATCCACTCAGGGGTTCCAAGATATTAAGAAAGGGAACTGAGTAAGGAAAACCTTCAATACAATCACCAGTCCTAATCTTGCTGTTTCCAAACTTTTGAACACAACTGTGTATTTCAAAGAGTGCTAACCTTTGCTTTTAAATATATCTAAGCTTTGAGCATTGCCAAAAATATCACTCGTCCACTAATCGATTCATATCTTTTTGTTCTTGAAAAACTCTGTGTGTCTTCAAATTAAAGAAAAAAAAGTAAGCAAAGAATAAAACGTTCTTAATTGCTTCAACAAGGGGACCAGTGCTTAATATATGTATTGATTTGAATGCCTTGGTTTTCAATGGGGTAGTGCAGGACTTGGATTCGGAAATGAGTGACAAAACCGATATAAAATTCCAGCTTCAGGTGTTGGGACTGGCCCAGCCCACTTTTGGCTCTGCCCATTTCTGAATTGCAATCTTGCACACCCTTCCCTCTCGCTGCTTTAGGTGGCATGGCAACTTTGCCTTTGTATGTGTTTACAACAGTAGCAGCACGGAACTGCAGACAATCCCACTCATATCTCTGTTTAACACCTTGGGTAAAACTTACACAAGAAACAAAGTTAATAAACGTTAGGCTTAAGCCAAACAACTGTTTACCTGACTTAGTTTCTTTTAAGTTTTACCTCAGAATCCTGGTTATTGTTTCCAAGGTACGGATGATGCTATATCTTGGTTTGCTGAATAGATTACTGTCCTCTCTTCAATAATACATGAAATATTTATTCATTTTAGACTCTAAGAAACGGGAGACAAGCAAGCACAAATGCATTGCAGCTGGATGCCTTGCTCGGTGTGTCAAGCAAAATGAATTATTTTTTTATATACTGTAAAGCCATAAATATTTGTGACCAAAATATTTGGCAAATCACACCCATAAAACCTATTTTGCTCCAGAAATGTTGGCTACCTGTCGCAACATATGAACTCTGTATTGTTAATGGAGTTTGATATTAGTGCCAACAATGTTTGCAGTTTTTTTTTTTTTTTTTTTTCCCCCCATACATGAAAATGCAACTTTCACAGTATTTTTGGTGGGTTACAAAGGCTTGCAAATATTTATGGCTTCACAGTAATTGATTGGTGATTATTATAAAAAAGGAAAGCCAACACTACAATTAAACTACAGAAATAAAAATAGCTTGTTTTTCTTTTGTATATTGTTGTATTGTAATGTTGACTTTCCCTTTAAGAGCACATTAACAAATTATAATAATCACCAATCAGTTGTATAAAAATGTAATTAAGTTTGTTTGAATGCACTCTGAGGAAGGCATCTAGCCACATCGTGTCTGTCTGTGCTTGCGTAGATGCCATTTAGAAAAAGAAAAAAATGTCTTAAATAATCTTTTTGTAAATTTGAAGTGAGTGCTGGTCTTACGGTAAAATGTAATAATTTCTCTTTGACCAAAGCACCCAAAGTGAATGCTGTGAATTGAGATTCAAGTTTTCTTTAGAGCTGAGCAAACCCTTTGATAATCTATTGAGTACTCTTCAAAAATACTCATCCTGCATTGGCAGTTAACATGCAACTGTTTGGGTGCCATTTGCAGGTGTGGGACAATTCTCTTTTCAGGACCAAAGACACTGACTTTAAAAATCAGGATGTACTCAAGAGGAGAGTCTGTGCGGCACATGGAAGAGCTCTGAAACGCGCATCAACTTTCTACAAGTCCCGTTACTCTTAAGCTCTTCACGTGCCAGCCCTAGCAGCTGGAAGATCGTGCACCACATCTCATACTAGGCATCACTTAAATGAAATATGAACGATTCATCTGCATGCTTCCACAACTGAACTACTACATTCTTGGTGCAGTGGTGATTAGAAGGCATAACTTCACTGGATGCAACCTTTTCTGCATTCTCTTTTTCTTCAATGCGGGCCAGTATGCCCAGAAATTTGGCTTCTTTGCTTTTGATGAATTCCCTGGTCTCCTCTTTCATTTTCTTTACTTCTTCATCCTACATTAATTCATCGTATTCTTCTTCCGTCTTTAAAACAAACTAGAACAAACACATCAGTGACAAGCATCCCTGCCATTCAACTATGAAGACCAAGCTTCATCATAGTTGAAAATGATTTTCTCTACACATACATAAACCACTTTCAATCACAGTCCATGATACAGACAGGCAAACAGGCCAATTCCATATAACCCCAGATTGTGATACTCAGAATTACTTAGACTGCTAATAATGTCCACATCTACTTTTGTCAGAATTGGAAAAGCGGTTTTCTAGAAAATGTAATTGCAGCTTTTTGATGATTTTTTTTTTCTTGATGTCTAAGATTTGTCATTTGTGTTTATTGTTATTACTGTAAGAATGACTTGCAACCAGTTCTATGCTTGACGTGATTCAACTGGGTCCCTTCTTTAGTTTTCTTTCATCCTTGTCAGTTAATTGAAATGATTTCTGAGGTTAAACTTTCTGAACTCATTTAAAGGATATTGTAATTGGACTATTTAATACAAACCTCTCACCCTCTGACATATATGACCTGATTTCATTTTGCACTCAATACATTTAGTTTATTAACCTGCTCGTACTCCCCACTGAGGTAGTTACTCACTATAATATTAGTGCCAAACAATGTTTCTCGTTTTTTTTTTTTTTCATAAATGAAGAATGCACCATAAAATTGTGGCTCGCAAATATTTATGGATTCACAGTAATTGATTGGTGATTATTATAAAAAAGGAAAGCCAACACTACAATTAAACTACAGAAATAAAAATAGCTTGTTTTTCTTTTGTATATTGTTTTATTGTAATGTTAACTTTCCCTTTAAGAGCAAATTAATTAACAAATTATAATAATCACCAATCAGTTGTATAAAAATGTAATTAAGTTTGTTTGAATGCACTCTGAGGAAGGCATCTAGCCACAACATGTCTGTCTGTGCTTGCGTAGCTGCCATTTAAAAAAAGAAAAAAATGTCTTAAATAATCTTTTTGTAAATTTGAAGTGAGTGCTGGTCTTACGGTAAAATGTAATATTTCTCTTTGACCAAAGCACCCAAAGTGAATGCTGTGAATTAAGATTCAAGTTTGGGCTCTCGGAGTTGAGCAAAGCCTTTGATAACACTATGTAACACAATTTTTGTTCCTGGGTAGTAAGTGTTATTTCCTATTTGCTTATGCCTCAAAAGTATAGAAAATAGCTATTATTCCCCACAAACTTTGCTTTTGTGACCAGGACAGTGATATTTCAAAATATCACTATTTCCAATGGGAAAACGGGCAAATGTGCGTCTTTCCATTCACATAAAGTCAGAAAAAAACAACATATGAATCCAAATTAACATGTATTTATACTAAAGTAATACAAAAATGACTACAAAAGATTTAGAAGTGAGTAGTTTTTCGAGATTTACGAAAAACTACTCACTTCTAAATCTTTTGTAGTTCCGTTACTTTTCAGCTCTTCACTTGTCAGCCCTAGCAGCTGGAAGATCTTGCACCACATCTCATAATAGGCATCACTTAAATGAAATATGAACGATTCATCTGCATGCTTCCACAACTGAACTACTACATTCTTGGGGCACTGGTGATTAGAAGGCATAACTTCACTGGATGCAACCTTTTCTGCATTCTCTTTTTCTTCAATGCGGGCCAGTATGCCCAGAAATTCGGCTTCTTTGCTTTTGTTGAATTTTCTGGTCTCCTCTTTCATTTTCTTTACTTCTTCATCCTGCATTAATTTATCATATTCTTCTTCCATCTTTAAAACAAACCAGAACAAACATGTCAGTGACAAGCATCCCTGCCATTCAACATTAAACAATGACATCCAAAAATAGAGCAGCAGGACCAAGCACTGTAGACACATGTAGCAATGTGAGTGTGACATGCAGACCGGTGGTCTTCATATAACCCCAGATTATATAGCAATGTGAGTGTGAAATGCAGACCGGTGGTCTTCATATAACCCCAGATTATATAGCAATGTGAGTGTGACATGCAGACCGGTGGTCTTCATATAACCCCAGATTATATAGCAATGTGAGTGTGACATGCAGACCGGTGGTCTTCATATAACCCCAGATTATATAGCAATGTGAGTGTGACATGCAGACCGGTGGTCTTCATATAACCCCAGATTATATAGCAATGTGAGTGTGAAATGCAGACCGGTGGTCTTCATATAACCCCAGATTATATTACTGTCAATAGGTTAAGTAAATTGTCAAGACCAAGCTTCATCATAGTTGAAAAAGCTTTTCTCTACACATACGTAAAACCATTTTCAAACACGGTCCATGATACAGACAGGCAAACAGGCCAATTCCATATAACCCCAGATTGTGATACTCAGAATTACTTAGACTGCTAATAATGTCCACATTTAGTTTTGTCAGAATTGGAAAAGTGGTTTTCTAGAAAATGTAATTGCAGCTTTTTCATGATTTTTTTTTTCTTGATGTCTAAGATTTGTCATTTATGTTTATCATTACTGTATGAATGACATGCAATCAGTTCTATGCTTGACGTGTTTCAACTGGGTCCCTAGACCAGTTTAGGAGACTCTGTATATCAATCTGTAGAAAAATGTAGTAAAGGTTTCAAAACATAATGACCACACCCACATCCCAATTGTTGCCATTCTCTATATCCTCCTCTGACAGTGAAGAGAGGCATGGACATTGTGTTCACAGCACCCTGGTCATTACAGCTTTGACTTTGACTAGTTTTATATTCTTACCATAGGAGCAAAACATTTCCCATAGTTGTAGACTTTGGTTCCAGGAAACTAAATTCCATTTTGTAAGAGGTCCTGCAAGCTGTCAGCCACTTGGTGCAACACCTCATTTTCATAAGCATAGACGTTGCCATCTTTGCCTGCCAGAATGATCAGCTGCAGCCCCACAGCCAGACTCGGGAAGGTATCAATGGCACCGATAACTCTCATCTCTACTCTTTCAGGAAGGTACAAATCTTCCCATGCTTCAAGCTCATCCTCCATTTCTGCATAGATTGTGTCATCTAGCCCCCCAGTTCTCATTGGATACCCTGCTGGCTTCTCCAGAGACACAGTCTGCCCCCTGTATTTGTCCACTTGTTCCGATACATGGTCAAGGTAGTTGGGTGAATCTGTTGTAAGAAAAAACAAAGATAAGTGGTGGGTGTCAACCTTCAGGGATCAAGACCTAAGATATGGTATATTAACTGTATCAAAGCGTTTTTCTGACAAAAAACAAATAACTATCTGTGTTGCATTATATCATAACAGGAGGTGTGGTGGTCCAGTGGTTAAGAAAGGGGCTTCAAATCCCAGCTCAGCCACTGACCCACAGTGTGTGAGACCCCAAGCGAGTCACTTAACCTCCTTGTGCTCGGTCCTTCAGATAAGACATTAAACAAACGAGAGCCTATTGGAAGAGACTATGCAGCAGCAGCAGTTGTTGAGCGTTCAGTCGTCAGAAAACTAACGTTATCATTTGGGAGGGGATATTCGTCGGATGGTTGATAAAAGCATCTGCTAAATGAATAATAATAACAATCATAATAATAATAATATTATTATTTTCAATTGATGGCTCTTTAGTACGGTGTGAATTTACCAGAGGACAACAGTCACACATTTGTAATATAGGCAGTCATAATCTTGTTATGACAATCACAATTTAAAAACAATTGCATAGGATGTCAATTGGGTTCACTGCACGCCATTCATTTGACAAGATACACATACCTTATCAGTGCTGCAGAAATCCTGGATGCTGGATAAGACACTCTTGTTGCTGCAATTCCAAAAAAACAACTCAAATATTAGCAAGTGCAGTTATGTTCTAATTCTTTATAGTGAACCAAGTCTAAATGTTATGAAACCTGTCTTGTGCAGAGAGTTTTTTGCCATTATTATTATTTATTTCTTAGCTGACGCCCTTATCCAGGGTGATTTACAATTGTTACAAGATAACACATTATTTTTACATACAATTACCCATTTATACAGATGGGTTTGTACTGGAGCAATCTAGGTAAAGTACCTTACTCAAGGGTACAGCAGCAGTGTCCCCACCGTGGATTGAACCCATGACCCTCTGATTAAGAGTCCAGAGCCCTAATCTCTACTCCACACTGCTGCCCTCACCCTGTGTATATTATATATGTATATAAATATTAAACTGTATCATCAAAGTCTAGAAAGTATTTGATCAGTAAGTTACTGATGCCAGTCTCTGATCCCCTCAGAGCAGCTCACCCTCAGAGCTGGTCTGAAGAAGATATGATCGCTTGAAAAGAAAATCTAGCAAAGAGGCTTATTTCTGGCCCCTGATTTGCCCCTCCTACATCATTATTATTGCTGGCTGGAGTTAAAATCCTAAACTACATGGAAATGCATGATGCAATGGAAATACAATGCAGTTCTCAGTTCCTTGGCCACAGGAGACTTCTTCGTAAAGTGCAAGACTGGACAAGTCAAACTGCCAGGAGTTTGTCCCTCAGATGCAAATTCTGCGCTCTGTTTTATTAAAGCGAGTGGAACAGCAGCATGCATGGATTGCTTGTCTCTCTCAGTTCACTTTCTTGTTTTAGTTTAATATGTCTCTTATTTTTCAGTGTGTTCTTTTATTGTCAGGGTGCTCATGTGCCTCGATGCTGCAGTGTTTGCAGCGCTGTGCATCCTCTGCCTCACCTGAACCACTCTGCTATTTTTGCTTTTTATATACTTTGAAACATTTGTTTTCTTTTGAATATTCATAAACTGATTTACGTTTTCTCCTCATTCCTCATCCACTAAAGATATTATATTTTCGTGTATTTCAATTTCGTTTTTTGATCAAGCTAGTAGTTACCACGCCCAGCAATTGCCACAATAATCAGTACTTTGATTGGCCAACATAATCAGGTAATAATGTGTTTAGGACGCGACAGAGAACCACGTTTGAACCTCTGACGTCAAGCCTCTGCAGTATCCTAGGATACAGTGTAGTGCTGTTTATTACAATGTCGGAGTCAAAATAAAACAGCATTTTTATGAAGTTATTGTGTATTTCCTAGAAAATAGTAATGAGAAAATATTGAATAGTAAACAGAAATCGGGTATAAATCATTAAAAACCGACGTTCAGTTTAAATCCTGTATACATAAGCAAGTTGCAAAACATTTACTATTAACACAGCAATTTAAGAAATTTCGAGGTCATAACATTTGTGAATCAATCCCCGTCCCACCCCCACCCGGAGAAAGATTGCGTACCATCTTGGATATTATTTTACCTTTTGTGAGTAACATTCCCCACCCACAAATACAATACTAGATAAAACATTTAGAAGATAGGTTGTAAAAGCGTTAAACGTTTCTGTTGAAGTATTCAGTAACACTAGTTACGGAAAAGCCACATTTCCATCTGCTTTTCATAATGTGCAAAATGACGGCGTATTTTCCAATCCCAGTTCTGAAGTGTAGGTATTATTCAGTAAATTGTCTAAAGTTATCGTATCCACCACCCCACCTACATCCTTAAACAATGTATTTCGATAAAATACAATTTATAATATATACGTGGTAGACTTATAGTCTAAATATTCTATTTTATAAAATGATTCTCTCACCTTACAGTACGGCAAACTGTATTCCCGTGTGTCTCTGTTGAGCAGGACTGACTCACTGGCAGGCAGGATACCAAAGCGAAATATCAGTCATATTCATGTGTCAAAATTATTACATTCTGCTCTAAATGCATATAGGAGGATATAGAATCTTTAAAGCGTATAAAAAATAAAACAAAGTTTGACTTTAATGAAAATATATAATGTTATTTAATATAAAGCCCTAGAATTTTTTATTTTATAATTATGCATGTATTTATGTGTATGTACCTGTATTTTGTTATTTCCTTTACTTGTGTCGAACTGTTTTTCATCTGATTGTTTTGCTTTTTCTTCCTGAATGGATTTTCAAGATGTTTTATTGTAAAATACTCATTCATATATGAATAGCTGTCATTGTTTTGAATTCCTGTTGCGCGGATTGGCTTCCCTCTGTAACACATGACGCGGCTAGCAGAGCGCAGCAGCAGAGACGTGACCCATATCGAAGGGGTTTCTTTCAGATCATCTGGATTTGTTTATGAAGGACGTGAAAGAAAAACTTAAGAAAAACAAATTCCATGAACAGAAGCCCACTGAAAAATGCAAGCCTGCGGCGTGGGAATCATTTGTTGTAATAGTGGACAAAGAAGGAAAACGCGTTTTGCAAAACACACATTTGACATCTCAATTCCATTTGCTCTTGTGTTGAGTTTGTAATAAAATCGCGCATTTACGAGATCGTTATTCAGTTCATTTGATTTTCAGTTCATATGCATACATGCCAACAGTCCCTATATTGCTCGGAACAGTCCCGATTTCCTTGCAAATGTCCCGCATCCCGATGCATAGGAAGATAGTCCTGATATTTACCCATAGGGGGAAAAAAAATCATTTATTCTGCGCAGTGGAAAACCACACGCTGTGCTCTTCGTGCGGCTGACACATCTGCTGATCACTAATTTATACAAAGGTAAGAACGCTTCATTGTGTCTATGCTTACTGCGAGGATGGTCGAGGGGTGCTGAGTTGGGAGGATATGTCTGTTTTCAGTTCAGTTCAGTTGATTGCTAGCAGGCTTACAGCGTGAACGGTGACAAAAGCACTCGCTCTGCGCAGGAGCTAGAGCAATTCACGGAGCTGAAAGGTTACTGTACCGCCGTCCTATTACTTAAGAAATCCAGTCCAGCATTGCAGTAACTGCTGTCGTGTGGATTTACATACCCTCACCTCAATAATATTAACATTATATAGTATTAACTCACCAGCACAATAATATTATTAAACAAACAGGCACAAGGAAATCGCCGCTTCATTACATCAGCTTAGATTCTCTCGTGCCTGGGTTTTCTCAAGTAAAATAAACTAAGCTTATGGAAACCCGAAAAAGCATTTTGCACAAGACATTTTTCTCAAGCAAAAAAACTCCACCAATCACTGCAATCCATCAAAAAAAAAAAAATAACAAAAATATAAATTCCTTCGTAATATATCATATATTTTCGTGAGTGGTCCGTGTTTATTATATACTTTCAAACTAGCATACATTCATAGAGATTGCTAAAGCCAATGTAAAAGGCATGATGCCAGCGCCTCTTCCCTTGTAGCAGCTGAACTGCTGGTGACACATTTGCTTTTTATATTTGCATGTTTCAGCACATGCATCAGTGATGTGATCTCCATCAGAGTTCCTTTGAAATGCACAATCAGGTGCTCGGTGGGAGCAGTGGGCACGCTTCATTTGAAGTGCTGCTTGTTTAATCTATTATCTGTTAGCAACGAGCTCAGTAAAACTATCAAACATTGTTCATTGTGTTCTTAACGGTTAGTTAATTAAAAAGTAACCTATTTATGTAGTAGTAACGCCATATTATTGGAATTTGGAGGTTTGTTTAAAGGGACTATTGAAGCTAGTACTGCAGTAATGTTTAGCAATGAGATCAGGTTTTGTTTTATTAGCGTACACTCACTAGGAATTGACGCATGCGCTTATTCTTGAGTATGTGCTGTTTGCTTTGCAGATGCAGTCAGAGTCTCATCAAGTAGCTTCTTGAAGGATACCAGGGTGTCATTTTCAACAACATTACGGAGCACAAGGAGGTTAAAAGACTTTCTCAGAGTCACCCAATGAGTCAATGGCTACCCTAACTTCGACCTGGGAATTCTGCATCTTGTAATTTTTCAATGTTTGCTCTCCTCCCGGTAAGTTCGGGTAGACGCGCAAACCAACAATCAGAGAATAGCGAGGTCTTAGAGAGTTCGTAGAAACAACTTCCTAGGGTCCACAGTCGAAAAAAAAAGGTTTTTTTTTTTGGTAACAACATTACTGGGGAATGGATTCCAGACCCTCACAATTCCGTGTAAAAAAGTGCCTCCTATTTTCAGTTCTGATTGCCCCGAAATCGTGTGAACCCTGGTCCTTGTTTCTTCTCTTTTTCAAGCCAAAAATCAGGGTCCAACCAGCTGTGTCCACGTTATGGACCCTCGTAATCGGGATGTTTGAATCAGATTGCCTCATAGTCGGCTTTGTTCAAGACTAAATAGATTCCATTTATTTTAGCCTTTCTGCACTACTGACGGAAAAGTCAGGGCTCCTTATTGCAGACCAATGCGAGAAGGATCCGTCGTTATAGAAAAAAATCTCGCTACCCTGGTCTTGACGTGTGTATCACGTTCTACTCCGAATGATCACGAAACATTCAAAATTGTAATTGATGACTGCCAGCAGGGCAACTAAATATTGTGAAAAAGTGTTACATACGGCTATAAGAAAATCGGAAAAATATCGATAGGGGTTAACGGCGCTATGCTGTTAAAGGTCCCAGCTGGTTAAACTCCTAAATCTTTTTTTATAGATTCCTTCTTCAATTTCAGTGTATTTCATATGATATTTATAATTCATTTTTTTTTTTTTTTTTGCCTGTAGTAAGACTTATGGCAAAGAGAGACTTTACGTAAATTTGTTAAGTGTCTGCCAAGTTCTGAATCTTTCCTAGATCATTTTGAATGACCTTTGCTGCTGCAACAGTGTTTGCCACTCCTCCTACTTCTGCGTCGTCTGCAAGTTTAACAAGTTTTCTTAATATACCTGAGTCTAAATCATTAATGTAGATTAGTAATATCAGAGGACCTAATACAGATCCCGGACACCAAATTTTTTTTACTCCACTGGTTTCCTCTCTCCATTTTGAGCTTCCTCCTATTATAAATACCTTCTATTTTCTACATGTTAACCACTCCCTACTCCATGTGCATGCATTTCCTTGAATCTCAATTGCTTTCAGTTTGATAATTAATCTCTTATGTGGGACTTTGTTAAACTAAAGTTTTGGAAATCTAAATAAACCAATCAGTATACTGAAACGTTAATAGGTAATACGCTACAACGTAGGCCGGAAGTTTTTTAGTCGTCAATAGTTAGGCACGATCTCCCTTTTCCTAAAACCATGTTGACTGTCTACCAGTAACCGGTTACCCTATAGGTAATTTTCCATTTTGGTTCTTATTATGGTTTCCATACATTTGCGTATAATAGAAGTCCGGCTTATTGCTCTGTAGTTACCTGGTTTGGTGTTGTTTCCCTTTTTGTGGATCGATATTATATTTGCAATTTTCCAGTCTATCGGTACAACCCCTCTGTCAAGAGACTGTTGCATGATCTTGGTTAGCGGTTTGTAAATAACTTCTTTCATTTCTTTGAGTACTATTGGGAGGATCTCATCCGGCCCAGGGGATTTGTTTATTTTAAGAGCTCCTAGTCACTTTAACACTTCTGCCTCTGTTATGCTAAAGTTATTTATAATTGGATAGAAACAGGTCGAGATGTGGGTCATGTTGACCGTGCCCTTCTTTTTAAAAACCTGTGAAAAGTAATCATTTAATATATTTGCTATTATTTTCTCTTGCTGTTATAATATTGAAAAAAACATTTTGGAATTGGTTTTAGCCCCTTTAGAAATTTTGATTTCTATCTCTCTCTTGGACTTTCTAACTTCATTTTTGACTTGTGTTTGCAGTTCCAAATACTCTTTCTGTGTACTTTGTTTTTGGTCCTTTTTAAACACTTTGTAAAGTGTCTTTTTTCATTGAATATTTATGATGTTCCTAAAGTTAATTGATCTATTAAACCATTTTGGCAATTTTGTTTTTGATTTAGGTTTGTCTACTTTTGGGATGTAATTGTTTTGCGCCTCAGCTACTATATTTAAAAAAAAAAACAGCCATCCTTTTTCTGTGGATGTTTTCTCTATTTTACTCCAATCTACTTCTGTTAGTCTATGTTTCATACCTTCATAGTTTGCTTTTCTAAAATTGTAAACCTTAGCTTTAGTCATTACTATTGGGGTTTTAAAAAATACTTCCGGTAACAAACCCCTTTCCTTAACCACTGGACCACCTTGGCCTCCGCAATAACTTTAGGGACATCATAATATAAGAAAAGAAAAACAAGATCAGGGAATTTAGCACAACAATACTTTGTTAGTAGCTTCTGATCCCTGACTTTCATCTAGTTGGCTTTTAAAGACATCCTAATGATTGTGCAGCAACACTGTTGTAGTGACCCATTTCAAACACTCCCAACTCTGTGAGAAGAAGCATCTCATCTAATCCTTCTTTGTTACAGGCTAAATAAATTAAGAACATAAGAACATAAGAAAGTTTACAAACGAGAGGAGGCCATTCGGCCCATCTTGCTCGTTTGGTTGTTAGTAGCTTATTGATCCCAAAATCTCATCAAGCAGCTTCTTGAAGGATCCCAGGGTGTCAGCTTC
>NW_024471555.1:31574-35459 GCF_017654505.1 Polyodon spathula | reverse complement strand
AATGTCAAATTACAAAATGCACCGCTAAAGGGCAGCAGAGATATTATTAATGTTTCTCAATGGCACCTACATTCCATAACAGAAACCTTATACTGGAGGACTAATGTTGTACGAATGAAATGAACACGACATACAAAAGAATGGTTACCTACACTTAAAGAAAAAAGAAACTAACATCGTACAGGTCTCACAAATTGCCTATAGACAACAATCTACTCTGTAAACTTCACTATATGTTTTGCTTTCGACCCCACCTCATACACGAGTTGTGCAATACATAGGCACCAGGGGGCGCAAGAGACTAATAAAAGTACAGTGTTGCTTATTTAAACTGCATGGAGGGGTACTGGATTACATTCTCTAGCAGGTCAGATAAGGAAATGTCCAAACCTTTGCGACACTACACTAATCAACTAATACATGTCAGAAATAATTACACTTCCGACTATAATGAAAATAGAAAGCAATATATTTTCCTGAGATTTTTCCTCAAAATATGCAAACGACACATCATCTTGCAAACAAATAATTATACAAATCCCACTGTAATGCTATTAAAACAGCATGCTATGTGTTTTAATTTTATTAAAACTAGAAAATATTCAGAAAGGTGCAGCCAGCATTCAAGTTAACGAATGAAAGCGCGTCAATTAGTGATCGCTTTATTTGTGTTGTATAAGCATCTTATTAAGACCCTGGTTAAACGTGTAGCACAGTGTTTAAATATGCATGTTCTAACTCCAGTGTATTTAAATGTAAATTAAAAGTTTCTAAATTAAATGCATAGCATGACAGTAAACAAATGGACAATAAACTTCAGTCATCTTGGAGAGGCGTGCCATCTTGGAGAGGCGTATCATCTTGGAGAGGCGTGTCATCTTGGAGAGGCGTGTCATCTTGGAGAGGCGTGCCATCTTTGAGAGGCGTGCCAAAGGCGTGC
This sequence comes from Polyodon spathula, assembly GCF_017654505.1. Classification (NCBI taxonomy): domain Eukaryota; kingdom Metazoa; phylum Chordata; class Actinopteri; order Acipenseriformes; family Polyodontidae; genus Polyodon; species Polyodon spathula. The sequence goes on along the minus strand of NW_024471555.1, from coordinate 34,519 downwards.
CGTCTTTGGTGCATTTCTTACTGTTGCCAAGCAGGGTTTTTTAAACCCAAATAAAAGATCTTTGACAGGCTCCGTTTCCTCGGCCAATTTCCTGTGCCTGTGTCGCAGTGCTATTTTTTTCTAAAAATACTTAGTTTATCATATGAAAAATTAAGAAAATATAGACATATGCACTTAAGTTTTTCATTTATTTCTGTAATAAAGCCACACATACAGCAGCACCTCTCAACTTCCCAAGCCTTTCTATAATAATCTGGAGACACAAATCTCGAGTTTTACAAGATTAAAAAAGTTGAATTACCTAAAGTAATAGCGTTTCTTTCAAGCTGTGCACACTAGTGAAAACTGTCAAATTTAGCTTAAATAAACTCTTCAAGAAATAAATGCACCTTTTCCCCCGCAACGGTGTTCAACAAATTTTTATGTTTTTTTTTTTGTGGCAAACGAAAGCAACTAATCGGATGACTGAGGATTGTCTTTTAAAGATCACACACCACAAAAAAAAAAAAAAAAAACAACAAAAAAAAACAACACGTTGCATCACTGATAGGTAAACGTTCCATTGCAACATCAAACCGGTCAACAACTTTTCCAAACTTCGTAGCTTAAAAACTGACTACCAAGTCGTACTGAACTGAGATAGGGGTCTACGACTGAGCGAAACTGGCTTACTTCGTAGTGAACACTTTACCCATGTCAGAACATAAGAACATAAGAACATAAGAAAGTTTACAAACGAGAGGAGGCCATTCGGCCCATCTTGCTCGTTTGGTTGTTAGTAGCTTAATTGATCCCAAAATCTCATCAAGCAGCTTATTGAAGGATCCCAGGGTGTCAGTTTCAACAACATTATTGGGGAGTTGATTTCAGACCCTCACATTTCTCTGTGTAAAAAGTGTCTCCTATTTTCTGTTCTGAATGCCCCTTTTTCTAAACTCCATTTGTGTCCCCTGGTCCTTGTTTCTTTTTTCAGGCTGAAAAAGTCCCTTGGGTCGACACTGTCAATACCTTTTAGAATTTTGAATGCTTGAATTAGGTCGCCACGTAGTCTTCTTTGTTCAAGACTGAATAGATTCAAATTCTTTTAGCCTGTCTGCATATGACATGCCTTTTAAGCCCGGAATAATTCTGGTCGCTCTTCTTTGCACTCTTTCTAGAGCAGCAATATCTTTTTTGTAGCGAGGTGACCAGAACTGAACACAATATTCAAGATGAGTCTTACTAATGCATTGTACAGTTTTAACATTACTTCCCTTGATTTAAATTCAACACTTTTCACAATGTATCCGAGCATCTTGTTAGACGTTTTTTATAGCTTCCCCACATTGTCTAGATGAAGACATTTCTGAGTCAACAAAAACTCCTAGGTCTTTTTCATAGATTCCTTCTCCAATTTCAGTATCTCCCATATGATATTTATAATGCACATTTTTATTTCCTGCGTGCAGTACCTTACACTTTTCTCTATTAAATGTCATTTGCCATGTGTCTGCCCAGTTCTGAATCTTGTCTAGATCATTTTGAATGACCTTTGCTGCTGCAACAGTGTTTGCCACTCCTACTTTTTGTGTCGTCTGCAAATTTAACAAGTTTGCTTACTATACCAGAATCTAAATCATTAATGTAGATTAGGAATAGCAGAGGACCTAATACTGATCCCTGTGGTACACCGCTGGTTACCTCACTCCATTCTGAGGTTTTTCCTCTAATCAGTACTTTCTGTTTTCTACATGTTAACCACTCCCTAATCCATGTACATGTGTTTCCTTGAATCCTACTGCGTTCAGTTTGAGAATTAATCTTTTGTGCGGGACTTTGTCAAAAGCTTTTTCTGGAAATCTAAATAAACCATGTCATATGCTTTGCAATTATCCATAATCGATGTTGCATCCTCAAAAAAAATCAAGCAGGTTAGTTAGACACGATCTCCCTTTCCTAAAACCATGTTGACTGTCTCCCAGGACCCTGTTACCATATAGGTAATTTTCCATTTTGGATCTTATTATAGTTTCCATAAGTTTGCATATAATAGAAATCAGGCTTATTGGTCTGTAGTTACCTGGTTCCGTTTTGTATCCCTTTTTGTGGATCGGTATTACGTTTGCAATTTTCCAGTCTGTCGGTACCACCCCTGTGTCAAGAGACTGCTGCATGATCTTGGTTATCGGTTTATAAATAACTTATTTCATTTCTTTGAGTTCTTTTGGGAGGATCTCATCCGGCCCAGGGGATTTGTTTATTTTAAGAGCTCCTAGTCCCTTTAACACTTCTGCCTCATGCCACTTTTTTTGCCTCTTCGTGAAAAGAGCTAAGACTTTATGAGCGACTGTAAATCTTCCCTATGATTAGAAAGGGCGCTGTGTAAGGGGGGAAGGTAAGCTGCCTCCTAGAGCTGCCACCTCTGTTGTAGGTGGAAACCTGAAGGTGACCATATTAGCAGGGGCGCGTAGCTGCAAGTACTCAGGACGATTCCATTGCAGTCAGCTGCGCGGCAGCCCTCTATTAGGGAAACCATGGCAACGCGCTGACTGCGGGGAGGAGTTTGCTGGATACAAAGGGGAGCAGCTACGTCAAAACCTCCGCTTACGCTGATAATGAAAATAGACGGCCGGAGACTGTATTGCTTTGTTTTTTTGGATTACGTGTGTTTTGTGTTGCAGAGGAGGAGTGAGCCGGGGACCGGTAAAACACAGAGCACGTGACTGCACTGCACCGCACTGCACCGCACCACCTTCTCAGCAACAAGAGCACTGCGTGCACGGAGAACGTGGGGACGGACAAGGTCCCGTTTTTGTTTACTTTTTATTTCAATTAAGAAGAGCTGCTGTGTACCCCCCAATACCATTGCTGGTAAAGGGGTGGACTTATTTGTGGTGTTATTGTTTTTGTTATTATTTTTGTTGTCATTAAAACAAGCAGACTGTTTTGGGAGAAAGATTGTGTGG
>NW_024471555.1:0-31074 GCF_017654505.1 Polyodon spathula | reverse complement strand
TTTCTCATATACAGCTTGAGCAGTCTGCAGTTATCTTTTAGGTCTGCGGTGTTGAAAGAGTTAAACACATTGTTAATATTAAAACAATTTCAATTATACTGATTCCCAGAAATCACTTTCTGGCTAATCAATCTTGTTTAATTTGACAGAGACAGAAAGCAGCAGCCGTCCTCATGTCATTACATCCAACTTTTATACAATGCTGCTCATTATTAGTACAATGAGTAGCTACAGCTCACTGGTGTCTACCCAACCTACTGTCTGCTCTTGCATGAAAATGATCACTCATGATTTTAACTAATTGATGGAAATGATTGACTGTCTGATGGTGTAACAGATGGTGGGTAGCTTGGTGTTTGGTTTGAGAATAAGTAATAGGGTTAGTTTGTAATGAAAATGTCAATATAGTTGAGTGGATTCCTATGCTGTTGTCCATCTCCAAAACATACACTGTAATAATAATAATAATAATAATAGTAATTTTTTTTAAAGCATTACTGATGGAGTATAAACAGCTATTGCCAAAAGTTTTGTATTACTTAGCATTTTAGGATTGAGAATCATTTAAAAAGTTTTACGAGACCTATGAACATAAATTTAGATCTTTTATTTAACATCATGTAATCAAAGAAACTACAAACTGATATAGCAAAAGTCTACCAAAAGCATTTATAATAGTACAGTATTTCATCTTAGATTCTGGAATGTCACATTTTTCAATTTTTGTAATTTTTTCTTTAAGTATATGGTAAAAATACAAAGCGGTATGTAATTCAATATGCTAAGCTAACATTATTCAGCAGGTTTCTCTTGAATTTTATGAAGCAACATTAGTTAATTCTAGACGGGTTTGTACGGTAACGGGACTTACACTGTGCTGACACATGGAATGCACCAGGCAAATTCTGAAAGGTGTTTGGTTGTATTTCTCGCGCCTGTTCGTACTTGGTTTAGCCTAGGGACCTCAATAAATAAATGTACTCAAAAAGATATAACTTTTTTTTTAGTTTGGAATAATATTCAAATCTCTTTGAAATTAAAACATGTACTTTTCTTAGGTGACCTCAAAAAACATTGTTTCTTTTGCTCTACTTTAGATTAGTTTAGATAGTTAGTATAACAGAGTTCCAGTATGAAAGTATGCTACTCTTAATGCACAATGTTTAAATCTGCATGATAAATTCAATTCTAATAATCCTGCATCCTGCCTCAAAAGTGGTTAATTTCTAAATGAAGGAGCTAGCTAAGTTAACGTTGTTGGTCCCAGTCTGTGCTCAGAAAGATATATAACATGAAATACAAAATATACTTGAACACTCTAACAGAGATATGAATAAATGTAGAAATACCATATCTGTTATGATTGCCCTTTACTCAATTACTTTTTTTTTTAAAAAAAAAAGATCAATCCATCTCACCAGTGCAGTTGCACCCCAGATACTGTACAATCAATTTACACAGGGGCCTAGGGGGCCCACATTTTCTTTATGACTAGCATAATAGGTTTTTGTTAGTGTTATTGTTGAGTTGCAGGCCTTAACAGGCCTAGCCAGCTTTTTACATGATAGGCCAAACACAGGACATGACTCAGGCAGCTCAAAGAGTAATAATTACTGTTTGAATTGATTGAATTACAGGTCAATTTAGGTTTGTTCTAAGCATTTACCATATGTTAGGAAACATAGAACCCATATGCTGCTCATCTGTGAGACAATCCCTGTCATTAAACAGCAGGCTTGTCTGTGGTATGCTTGAAGTATCCATTGCTTTTTTTACTGTCGGGGGTCATAACCTGTCTTGAGTAAAAACCATTGTTTCCAGCAGATTGAGTTTGGGATAAAACAGAGGCACCAACTTTGTGACGATGATGGCTGGTTCCTTTCTGTTGTAAAGGTGAAGAGGTTGAAACACTGCTGACTCTCTGGTTTACCAAGGAAGACAACCTTCCACTTCTCACTTTTCTGCAAGGTGAAGAGTGCATGAAAGGTCCGAAATATTTTTTGGCCTTTACTTTATAATGTCAACTATCAGTTTTCATCAAATGTCTGTGGTTACTGCTTTCTTTTACAAAAATTACTAAACATCTTTAAAGAGAGTGTTTGAGTATTATCCTTTTTATAAACCAACTATCGGTTTTCAAAACGAAAACACTACTCGCTTATTTTCATTTTCATCATGTTCTTTATCTTTCAATGTTCTTTTGATTTTTTCCTTATTTTCATCAATGTTCTTTTTTACAAATTCTTTGATGTTCAAGAAATAAATGTTTACAATTATTTATTGCAAAACTCCAAAAATAATAATTCAAATGTATTCATACCCTGACAAGGAAAATGTCACTACTAGCTAGTTGAAGCACCTTTAGCAATAATAACATCTTTAAATGACTAGGATATTTGACAATGAGCTTTTGGCATGATTCTTTAATGATTTTTTACCATTCTTCAACGCAAAATTGTTCCATTTCATTCAAATTCTGAGGATTTCTCTTGTGCACAGTCTTCTTCAACTTATACCAAAGATTCTTAATTGGATTTAGATTGGAACTTTGACTAGGCCATTCCAGAACCTTGATTTTTATTCTTCTTTAACCATTCTGAAGTAGATTTTGATGTGTGCTTTGGATCATTGTTGTGTTGGAATGTCCAGTTGCGCTTTAAACCAAGTTTTTTAGCGGAGGGTTTCAGATGATTAGCCAATATTGTTTGGTATGCATTTTACCATGTATTGGAACTAAATTTCCTGTGCCATTAGAGGGAAAACAGCCCCATAGAAGGATATTACCACCTCCATGCTTGACAGTAGGTATGGTGTTCTTTTCTTTGTACACCTCACCAGACTTTCTCCAAACTTAACACAAAAAATTTGACCAGAACTCATATACATCATTCAAATGCCATTTTGCAAGCTTTAAGCGATTGTGCTTGTGATGTTTTCCTAAGAGTGGCTTTTTCCTTGGTCTGTGACCATTGAGACCTTCATCATGCAATACTCGACCTATGGTTGAAATGAAAACCTCAGTCCCACTTGCAGCCTATTCACTTTTAATATCTTTGGCAGTTAATCTCGGATTGTTATTAACCTTCCTCACAATTATTCTACTTGTTCTTGGTGAAAGAACCTTCTTTCTTCCAGACCGAGGGAGCATCGTGACAGTACCATGAGACTTGTACTTCTTGATAATAGAAACAATAGTTGAAATTGGCATACTCAAATGCTTGGAAATCTTCTTGTATCCTTCTCCAGCTTTATGACAATAAATCATTTTCTGCCTAAGGTCTTCAGATAGCTCTTTACTTTTTCCCATATTTAAATGTCCCTAGGGGCATTTAATTTTCCACTATGAGCGGAGTCTGCAGTACATATTTAATATATGAGTCAGTCAAGAAAATAAGCGAGGCAAAGTTGGATAATAAATATGACTTTAGACATTTTGTTTAAATATAGCTGATACAGCATGCATAAGTAAATATTTTTAAATCATTTAGCTGTTTCGTCATAAGTTAACATATATCGTTCTAAAAGTTTTTTTGGCGTTAAGACTGCAAGGTTTTAGAACCATTCCCATCTAGGTTTCCAAGCACAGATTCATATAGATCGATATCTATAATATATTAGAGAGAGAGATGAGAGAGAGAGAGAGAGAGAGATGAGGAGATCCACTACTCTCTCTCCCTACTCTCTCCTCTCGCTCTCTACTTCCGGACATTTCTGAACTCAGACTCGAGTCATGGCAGCAAAAGATTCGGACTTGACCTTGTGTGATTCAGACTCGAACATTCAGGCTCCGTGAATCAGAGATATTAGCGATGAGTATTTTTTTTATTTTCTATATTACACAAATAAAATTGCAGTTACTAGGAAATCTGTGTACAATAAAAACCCACCCAAAAAAATGAATTGCACATATTTATCATATGCAATTGGGTCTTATACATTTTTTTTTTTACTTGTGCAACTTTGCAGTGGACTCCTTCGGTGATTTTTTTTTTTCTTTTTAGAGAAATGAATTGTCTGTTTCCAGTTTAAGTTTGCAAAAAAATAATGTGTAATTAATGGTAAATGTACCTCTTTTTGACAATAGGAAAACATCCACCAGATCGCAATTTATTGCGCCTGTACTAACATTTGACCATAATCCTGATCACGGCTTCTATCAAAGTAAAAAACAACATGCACAAACTTGAACTTAAATCTTATCTATAAACTTCAGGTACATTCAAACAGTATTCCAATTCAAATTCCAAAAGAAAAGAAGATAGTGACAAAAGTTGAAAAAGGCATGCAAATAGAATAATCAAGCTAGAAAAAATAAATTGAAAATCAATTTTTTAAAAAATTTTTTTTATTATTTGTACATTTTTCCTGAGGGATATCAGACAACATCCTTTAGGTAAACTGTTCCCCCACTACTACCACTAGTTGAATGAAAATGTATTTGAGTTTGTTTCAAGGACTCAGACTTAAGACTCAAAGGACTTGTGACTCAGACTCGCATGATAGCCACTCGGACTCGAATGATAGTGACTGACTCAGACTCGAATGATAGTGACTTGGACTTGGACCCTGATGACTTGGACTCGAATGATAGTGACTAGGACTCTGGACTCGAATGATAGTGACTAGGACTCGGACTCAAATGATAGTGACTTGGACTCAGACTTGGACTCAAATGATAGTGACTCAGACTCAGAATGATAGTGACTCGGACTCGGAATGATAGTGACTCTGACTCGAATGATAGTGACTTGGACTCGAATGATAGTGACTTGGACTCGAATGATAGTGACTCAGACTCGGACTCTAATGATATAGCGACTCGGACTCGGAGCTCGAATGATAGTGACTCGGACTCAGACTTGGACTCGAATGATACTGACTCAGACTCGGACTTGAATGATAGTGCCTAATGAACTGACTAACTCGGACTTGAAGATATGACAGTACTCGCTCAAATGATAGGGACTTCGGACTCAGACTTTGAATGATAGTGACTCTGACATCGGATGCCTGATAGGGCTAGGACTACTGACCTCATGAGCGTAGACTCGGACTCACTACCCTGAGCTTGCTATCGATCGAGTCTAGCCTGAACTTATATCGCTGAGCCTGAACTCTACTATCCCCTTAGACTTCGTGCTTGAATATCTGGAGTCGTAGGTTTACATCATGAGTACTCGGAGTCAAAGATACTGACTATCACTCAATGATAGTTTCTCAGACTCCAGACTCAATCAATGACTCGGCTCGAATATATTTACTCAGACATCAACCTCAAATGATAGTGACTTGGACTCGAATGACAGTTACTCAGACTCGGACTTGAATGATAGTAACTTGGACTCAAATGATAGCGACTCGGACTCGAATGATAGTGACTCGGACTCGGACCCTGATGACTCAGACTTGGACTTGGACTCGAATGATAGTGACTCGGACTCTGACTCGAATGATAGTGACTCGGACTCGGATGACAGTGACTCGGACTCGAATGATAGTTATTCAGACTCAGACTCGAATGATAGTGACTCAGACTCAGACCCTAATGACTCAGACTGGGACTCAGACTCGATCGGACTTGGAGTCGAATGATAGCGACTCGGACTCGAATGATAGTGACTCAGACTCAGACGTGAATGATAGTGACTTGGACTTGGACTCGAATGATAGTGACTTCGGCTCGGACTCGAATGACAGTGACTCGGACTCGGACTCAAATGACAGTGACTCGGACTCGGACGACAGTGACTTCGGACTCGAATGATAGTGACTCGGACTCAAATAATAGTGACTCGGACTCGGATGACAGTGACTCGGACTAAAATGATAGTGACTCAGACTTGAATGATAGTGACTCGGACTTGAATGATAGTGACTAGGACTCGGACTCGAATGATAGTGACTCGGACTCGGACCCTGATGACTTGGACTCGAATGATAGTGACTTGGACTCGAATGATAGTGACTTGGACTAGGACTCGAATGATAGTGACTCGAACGTGAATGATAGTGATTTGGACTCGAATGATATGATTTGAATTCGGTCGACAGTGACTCGGACAACAGTGACTCGGACTCGGACTCGGACTCAACCAGCAGGCTGCTTTTCAAACCAGTCTAGTTTTAACAGACAAGCTACAGAATTTTTACGAGCCTTGATCTTCTATGCATGATATGTTGAGATCGAAATCCTTTTTTATAGCCTGTCAGTATGAACTTAGTTATAGCTTTTTGTTTCTTTGTTGCAGAGTATATTTCTGGTATATTAACTGGGTTGAGAAAAATAAAACCTTAAATGTATTTGTATGGTAATAGGTCTTTCAGTGGAAAAAAATTCTGAGAATTCTGTCTCTGGCAAATTAACCTCCAACAAGCATTGAGACAAAGAGAACCTGTAAGTCTAATTGACAGAGAGGAATAAAAGTATTAAACTAGCAATACATTACTCATATAGGTAATTCAACAGACCCATTCTGCAGTGCTTTGTGCAATTTTTTTATATTGTTAAAATAGCTATTCCTTTCAAAAACTTGCTTTCCACATAAATAGGGATGGCATGCCTTCAATCCTAATGTGAGACTTTGTAAGAAACTGTTCTGAATGTAGACCAAGTACGCAAGCATTCAAAAGCTAAGTCTATTATGACTTAGGTAAATGCATTATAAAATTATAAGAACACTTTGTCTTTTGATGTGATTGTACAAGTATGTTTATATTGTTCTTTAAAGGACTAAATAGCCACTTAAATGACATTGAAATTGTTTTTTTTTCTTTACTTCTTGGATGTTTGTAATCATTCAGAATGGTTCGGCATTTTCTTAATCGGATCCATTGCTTAAACTGCATGTGCTTAGTGTGGGTGCACCAATTTAGAGATCTATGACATGTAAACTTCTAGATTTGAATGAACTATTCTTTAATCACTATACTATTATCTACTATAACAGTAAATCATTGTGCTCACCTGCATTGAAAAGACAGCACCCCATCCTCTGTCACCGTTGTAAGATCTAATGGACTGAGTGGGCCTTGTTATTGTATTCTAAGTGCTTTTTGAGTGGGTTGCCTATCCATAAAGACCAAACAAAAGTGTGTTCTGTGCGTCAGTATTTATTAAAGAAAACCTTTCTTAAATGATTATGTATTTCAATTTTACAACACCAATAGATAGAGGCTGGGCTAGAACCATTAACCTCTTAACAGCTGTACAAAAAGATTGATTCTCTTAGATAAATGTCCCATTTACAGTACACATAGTTCAGCAGTATCTGTATAAGCAATATAATTTTTACAGTTGATAATATAATACCTTTTAATAATAATAATAATAATAATAATAAATAATAATAATAATAATACTTCTTGTAACCATGCCACTATCACCTCATATTATTTAAGAGTTATTTAAGGCTTTCTTGAGTAATGGTTTCCTTCTTGCCACCCTACCATACAGGCCAGATTTGTGGAGTGCTTGGGATATTGTTGTCACGTGCACACTTTGGCCATTCTTGGCCATAAAAGCCAGTAGCTCTTGTAAAGTTGCCATTGGCTTTTTGGTAGCCTCTCTGATCAGTCTCCTTCTAGCTCGGTCATCCAGTTTGGAGGGATGGCCTTATCTAGGCAGGGTCTTGGTGGTGCCATACTTCCTACTTCTTAATAATCTTGACCATGCTCCAAGGGATATTCAAGGCCTTTGATTTTTTTTTATACCCATCCCCTGATCTGTGCCTTTCAACAACTTTGTCCCAGAGTTTTTTTGAAAGTGCCTTGGTGCTCATGGTTGAGTCTTTGCTTTGAAATGCACTACACAGCAAAGGGAACCCACAGGAACTGATGAATTTATCATGAAATCATGTGAATCACTACAATTTAACACAGGTGGATGCCACTTAACTTGGTGTGTGATTTTGATTGGTTACACCTGAGCTAATTTAGGATTGCTATTACAAGGGGGGGTGTACACTTATCCAACCAAGCTACTGCAGTTTTTATTTTTAATTAATTTTCTACTATATCTATATATATATATATATATATATATATATATATATATATATAATAGTATATAGACATTAGAATATACCTTTTGCAACATACATTGTTGTGTGCTATTTTTTGTACAGCACACAACAGTCACATGCAGTAACCAATGTTAATGTTGGACAGAGGTTATGGAATTCCCTTTGACATACACAGTACAGTACCTGTTAGCTTAACAACAGACTATTTATCGACGGCGATGTCAGGTATTATATAACAGTATCTGAGAAAACCCCTGTGCTCCTGCAGTACTTGATCAGATATGTTACAACAAACATTTCAAATTTGCCATATACAACATTTCAGATTTGCCAGTGTCACCATTAACCTGTCCAGCTAAAATATTACCCTAGTGGGTGTAAAAAATACCACATTTGCAGTCAGGCTCTTAAAATATGATAATCTATACCTTACATTTAAAGTTTTGGAACAATAAACTCACAAAACAAGCACATGCAGTTTATTTTTCAGATCATAATCCTTGATGAATTATTATTTTGTCCGTTGTTATTACATACCATAATTTTATTGTGTGTGATGTTTTTGCAGCTAGAGACAAAATAAATAAATAAATACATTTAAATAAAAACCTCGTAGCCTCTGCGTGATGTGAAAGCATGATGTTTCGAGATTAACCAGCTATGGTAATGTTCAGTACAATGTGAAGCCCTCTCAAGAACCGCAACTGTCAAACCCAGTTGTTTGGAAACAATTAATTGGCCTTGACATAATACAGTCACGGTTCATAACCACAGCAACAAACTTGTGGTAACACAGTAATAAATGAATATATGTAAAGTGTAATATCTAAGTATATATCTATTTACCTATACATTTTTACCACACCAGAATTAAATAACACATACTAATTTTAACACATAAGCATCTTTGAGGAAAATGTTATTATAAGTACATGAATTATCAACATAAGTAAACACATATGTTGACACATTAGTTTGGCTGCTATTCTTCATAAAAAGCATCAGCAATTCAAATGTACAGTATTTATATATGAACCAATACTGGTATATTGCACCCCATAAGGCAGACTTGCAGTCTACACATGAAGAGCATTGAAACCTGTGACCGGTAAACTCCCAGTCTCTGAAGCACACAGCTGGGAACTCATGTCAGCCAAAACCCCTTGAAGAGGAAGCAAGGTTTGCTGCATGAGACACACATATTGTACAAACAGGAAGATGCATGGTCAACTGAAAGATCGGGGCCAGAGTGTTTACCAGACATACACCTTCACACTTGTGGCTATTTGAAGAAAGTTAGTTTCTCCTTACTAAGCAGTCCCTACAGCTAACTCGCACAGGTGATGATGTTGATGGAAATTACAATGACGCCCCCTTCCAGCCTCCTCTGTTTTACACTTTAGCCTCTACAGTGCTGCTGCAGAAGCTAGCTGTGCCCTCCATGATGTCATTCAGTAGGCCAGGTTCTGTATATGTGGCTGCAATTGAACACCCCTAGATTGCTATTTCAGTGAGACGTATTTAACTACTTTAACAGTTTGGAGTTGTGCGCATTTACACAGCAGAAATCAAATGCAATAATAACCATAACCTTAAACATAAACTGTGTTGCAGTAATGCAGCTTAAAAAAATGTAATTCAAGGAACTCCTTTAATTAAAATATAATATGATTAGTTGGTCTCCATGGAAACTAATGCCAATTCTTAACACTGGTGCTTATGAATGATTATTCATCACCATTAATTGCCTTATTCCCATTCAAAGCTCTGCCCCTTGCTGTCGCCTCTCAAGTGTATTTTAGCTTTCCAAGAAGAGGCAAAGGGTTGGAATAAACATTTCATAGAGCAAATTAGAACCCTGTTGTGCATCTGTGCTGTCTAAGGCAGACGCTGAGGGAAGCTGTTTACTCAGAGTGAATCAATAAGTTGCCCCAGATAACTTTTCTACAGCTCCCAGGCGCATAGCAGATGACTCTAAGTGACCATCACTCGATGTACACAAGAAGCGCTAATAGAATTGAGAATGTTGTTTGCAGACCACCTGTCAGAAACCAGGATAAATGCATGTTCCATTAAGCAGGAAGCTTCCAGTTGTTTTAGTTTTAATTTCATTAGTAACAGCTGACACTTGTACACCAGTTGCAACTTTGGCTGGCCAAGGTGAAATGTATAAAATGTGTGTGTGTGTGTGTGTGTGTGTGTGGTTGTGTGTGTGTGGGTATATATATATATATATATATATATATATATATATATATATATATATATATATATATATATAACACACACACAGACTACTTCTAGCGGTCCAATACTGTATAGGTGTTACTCTTTCTTGGGATTATATGATATATATATTTTTAAGTTCAGTTTTTAAGTTCACGATAAAAAAGGAAATGTTTTATTTAGTTAATTAAAAAGCATGCATTTTCACCCTTTAAAATGCAAACAGCAGATAGGTTGCAGTGGGAACTTGGGGCATGCGAACTAACACAACACTTTCAAACATGCTGTGACAGCACCTCAAAGGGAATTTCTAGCATTTTATGTTACTATGACTGGGTAGTGTATGTGTGGTTAAGTTAAGTGCAGCTATCATGTTGCACTAATATTGACTTGTGATTATATTATACCTGACTCATTTGTTGCAATGGACAAGCCAGCTGAAAGTTTTTTTTTTTTTTTTTTTTTACTGCCTACTGTAGTTGCTTGTTGTAACCCTAGATAAGCCAAAGGGTCTGTATACAAGTAAGAGCTATTAGCATCTAGTGTATAACTGTGTATTGCCAGCAATAACCTTATAGATAGGTGTGGCAAAGTGGCTGGTAAGGGGAACAGGTGGAGCGGTGATGTGGAGCAGGAGTGATAAGCAGACCACTGTGATTCAGTGAGTAAATGTTTTATTGTTCTTTTTCCAGGTCTGGTGACCGTCAAATAATAAATCCCTGGCAATACACAACAATGTGTAAAGCATGGGGATAAGCAAAACAAGGGCACAGTCCCGAACAAAAACAATGGCACGGTCACCAGTCCTGGGTGATCGAAAACGTGCAGGTGCTCAGTGCAGTGGTGCTCCGGACAGTGCTTTCCTTGCGACAGCTCTGGAGGTGTGCGTTAACTGTCTATTGGTGTGACAAAAAGAACAGACAATGACAGACAGACAGAAATAACACACAACATGTATAACACTCTTCACAAACACTCTGAGAGCTCCTCTCTCAGTCCTTCTCTCTCCCACTGTTAAACCCAAACGAAAGAAAAGATCAGCGTTACCCTGGCCCCTATATGTACTCCCGCATGACATCTAGGTAAATGGTTGCAGTTGCCTTATTACTTGCAGCTGCCCCTCGTTTATCTTTCAGGTCAATACGGTCTTACAACAGCTTCTTTCCAGGCTGACCGACTTCCCGGTCCCGAGGACGAACTGTCAGGCCAGCCCTTCCAGATACTTCTCCTCCCATTCTGTAGCACCCTCACAGGGAGGGAGGGAGATTTATCATCAGAACTCATTGTATTTCTGTCACAATAAGCCACATTGCATTAAGCAGACCTGAGGTAGCATGTTCTAATATTCTATAGGCATATTGACTAAAGGAAGCAATAACCTCTGCTTTGAACAACGAGCAAGCTGGATGACACTGGTGGCCAAAGAGAAAGGGGATTCCACACTGCATGCATCCCTTCTGATATCAGGACAGAGGGGCACTCGGGTGAAAGCTTGTGCTTGTTGACATTGAGGAGGAGAGCGCCCGCTCCGTGAAGAGAACTACTGCATGAAACCCTTCCACTCCAAGACAGTGCACGTGAAGGCATTGCCCAGCTGAGGCTGTTTGAAAAAACCCTCAGACCAGGCCTTTTAACCCTCAGAGACCAGGTCCGACATTACAATTTACCCTTTCAAATCCAATGTTGGACCCTGTCCAACATCATCAAAAAGACGTCAAGCACAGGTCTCTACTTCATTTTTTTTCTCTGGAAAAAGCCGAGAAAACATTTCAATGGCCTTGTATGGCCGATAGGAGCCAAATGAAGCCGGAATAAAAAGGGCGTATCTGATAGCCCCATGCACCACAGAGATAACATGGACAGAAACAAAGGAGATAGCTGCTTCCGCATCCAGCACTCAAAGAATATCATGGACATTTGCAGAGATTTTTGAGATGTTATAGTAATAAAATAATGACTTGGATCACATTATTGAGGAGTTTGGTGATCAGGAGAGAATTTATCAGTATGCATGTCTATAAAGAGGTATGTGAAAAATACAGCAAAAGAGGAGTGGGGCTTGGCTGGAGATGCTGTACTGATGTTCTTTTGCCATGCAGTGCCTTTTAAACCTGTTTTACTCTGAAAAAAAAAAATTTTTAAACAGTGCGTGTAAAATAAACAGCGTGTGTGAAAATAAAATGGACCCTACGCGCCTTACAAGCGCTGAATAAATGGATGGCTACGGTTAAAAGAGGCAGGAGTTGCCATGAGGATGCCGGGACTTCGGGAGCCCAGAAGTATGTCAGTTTAAGAGATTTAATCCCAAACTAAGTACAGTGAGGGTTAGTAGTGTAGTAGGTTCCTGGAGCGGGACATTCCTTTTAGTGGCAGCACCTGTGTTAATTAAATCTACGTGCCTGTGCGGCGTATCAACACTCACTGCTCTGTGTCTGATTCAGTATTATTCAGTGACGACCCACATATGTAACATCGCCCTGTTACACGGCCTAAAATAACAACCCAGAACGAGAGGTTTGAGGTCCTTTAGTGATGTCATCAAATGCAAACCTAATAAAAAAATGAATATGCCTCCCTCTGATTCATTCTAATCATCTTCGACCTCTCCTCTGCCTTTGACACTGTTAATCATGCTTTTCTCCTCTTCTCTCTCTCTCTGACCTGAGGATCTCAGGCTTTGTTCTTGCCTGGTTTTCCTCCTAGCTAACCGTTCTTTCCAGGTTTCCTTTCATGGCTCCCTCTCATCTCTTTGCCCTCTCTCTACAGGTGTACCTCAAGGATCTGACCCCTCCTCTTCGCTCTACACCTGAATGATAGGTACCCTCATCTCGTCGCTTGGCTTCTCCTATCACCTTTACACTGATGATACCCAGACGTACTTTTCTTTCCCTCCTTTGACGCCTGTATCTCTGAATGCCTCTTGGATATCTCAACTTGGATACATTCTCACCACTTCAAACTCAACCTCTCTAAATCTGACCTCCTCTACTTCCCTTCTGCTTCCTCTCCCTCCTCTGACCTCTCCATATCAGTATCCCTTGACTCTATCACTCTCCATCCCCTTCTCGCTGGATCCCCACTGCTCCTAGGTCGAAGAGACCGTTCTGAACGCAAAGGTGGTTCTTCCTTCTGAGTCCTGTGTCTTCAACGTCAAAGTTGACGTGATCACGTGGGTAAAATTAATATTTTATTTGAGTGTTTTTATGTTCAACCTGGGAAGGGTCTTGGACCACAGAACACTACATACGCAGAACGCAGAACGCAGAACACAGAACTTTGCCTTCACACTCATGGATGTTGACTAACATCCATAATTTATAAGCTACTTATCGTATGTGGCTTTTCCTGAAATACATTATTACCTCCAGGTAGGTTCCTGTAAAACTGGCACTGAAGGTCAATTTCTAACATGTACTGTTATTAAATTCAATCCCAGCAGCCTAATCTTTGGCTACCTGTCTAAATCAAGATCAGTCTGTTCCTTGCATGGTCACTCTCACATGCTGTTTTGCCTAATAGCTGCCACAGCATAGTATAGAAACGAACATGCTACTGTCAATATTCTTCCAGGTTTACAAAAGAGTGTTCAGATATTTTTTTTTCTCTTTCCTTTCATTTGAGTGAATGTGAAACTGAGACATAAAGAAGTTTTTATAATTGGGTTTCATAATTAACAAGCAATGAAAATGGCAAAAGAAAAATGACACAGTTTTTATGTTACCTTTTTTCCCTCAAAGTTCACAATATTCACTGAGGGAGTCCAGATTCAGGGTCTTCCCATTACAAGGTTCACCTGAATTGCAATCAGCAACCTTACCAGTACTGTAGATGTTGGATGAGACACTGTCTAACCCTCAAGGTCATGGTAAAAGCAGATTGGATGATTATAGAGCAGCTGTCCATCCCAGCCCACAGCATGACTCACCATGCTATTACAAATCACGATGACTTGCTCTAAAACTTGTTCTAATAAAATAAGACATGGTTTAAATGATAGAATGATAAGGTGATTTAAGATTAGCACCATGCTTTAACAGCATACTCTTTGAACTAATGGGATAATAGCGTTTATTTATTTACGGAGCATTCACTGGGCACATATGAGGGCTGAGTGTTAGAAGACAGTCAGGACAGACATAACTCCCACTACTCAAAGGACCTAGAGGAGCTTCCTCGCTCGGTCTGGGAAATTGATACCCATGAGAGTGTAGAGGTTCAATGTGATTGGAACTGAAAAAAATATAGGCTGGGAACAGCCTCTACTGCTTGGAAGACCACATTCTAGTGGCCTGGGTAGACTTGGCTTCCTAAGGGGCAGAAAGCACTGTGGAGAGGAAAAAAAAAAAAACATTCTTTAACTTTTAAAATGGGGGAAAACTACTGGTGGACTTGGCAAAGAGGGCATCCCCTCTCAGGGCATGCTAACAATTAATTGCTGGGCTACTGCAATGTCTGATGGTGATGTTCTGATGTAAGTCTCTACAGCTGCTGAAGACTTGACAAGGTGCTGGTTTACTTCTGCGCTTGCTGCTGAGGTATCTAGAGTGTGGTGTATAGAATTGAGGGGGCAAGGCTGCCCTTGAAGTGAGTACAGATGATAGGAGAACCAGTGTCTCATGGATACATCCGTGAACAGTAGGTCTGATGGGAGAGCATAGTTCCTTGTGGCTAGATATTTAGAAAGGGATGAAAATGGGCATAATGGAGTGTCAATTTTTGAAAGTTATTAAGCTGGCCATCCCGGAGTTGATCAGTCTTGGATATCCTGAGATATAGAAGGAAGTGGCTATCAGGGACCAGTGACAAGTCAGAGTGACAAATGCCTAAAAATGAAAAACTGTTCACTGATGGAACTGCGAACTCTGCGCATCGCATGAAGCCAAAAAATGCTGTTAAGCATAGCATGTTCATTGTGAGGTTGTCAGCTGGGTTGAAGCAGCCGGTTTGCAATGTATTGATCAATTTAGAGAGAATGTCCAGTGTTATCAGTTGTCTATTGGAGAGGATGCAGGCAGGCTCTTTTCCATCCCTTGGAACGTTAGGTGTACTGATGGAATTGAAAGTAAGGGAGGAGATGAAATGGACTTGAGGCGGTACTGGCACTGGATACTGGAGATGACTGGATTGATGATGGAGCCAGTTTGAGAATGTCTCTGAGGCAGACTATAAATGCTAGCAGAATTTCTTGAATGAATTAATTAAGCATGATCTAATTCTGAGCACAGAAGTTGGAGAAGGCTGCCCATGCTGTCTCATAGATAGCTCTGGTGGATGGAGCCAGAGCTGCAGCCATGTATTAGTGCGCCGACTGAAGCAGGTTGGATAGAGTTGAGTTCATTGGAATGTCCTTGGTGTGGTGAGGGATCTGCTGCTGGAACTAAGCTGTGGAATTTCAAATCTTAAAACTGAACAAAGCATTAGCATTATTGAGGATGCCTGGTATGTGGCGAGCTTGAATAATAAAGTTACTTGCTACTGATATCCAAACTAGGCGTCTGAGTAGTTGCATGATTATAGGGGGAAGAGGAGCTCCCTTTAGTGATTATGTGCCCTGTGGATGCATTGTCACTAATTTCCAGGGCCATAGATGACCCGATAGAGAGGTGGCCATGACTATGGAGTATAGTTCCAGCAAGGGTGATGATTTTTAATGAGGTGGGAGTGATTGAATCTCCTGTGGCCATGAGCCGAAAAACCACTGGGACCCAAAGAGACCACCGAATCATGTGTGTGAAGTGTCTGTAGCCAAGCTGAGGTCAGGAGTTTCTATGAGGTCATCGTAAAATAGTGATAGACCATTCCAGTTTCCGAGCAGTGTTATCCACATCTCAATGTCCTTCCTGGCTTCTACAGGGATATGGATGGATGCATTGTGATTTTGCGTGGTAGTAGAGAGGGTTAGGAGACATGATATGAATGTTATCCCTTGGGGAATGATGCGTATTGCATAATTGAAGTGTCTGAGGAGAAAGAGGAGTTCTCTCTCTTTGATTGTTTTTTTTTTTTTTTGATAAGCTGGTACAGACACTCCAATTTGTCAGGAAGGAGGCGAGCCTCGAATCTGATTGTGTCGAGGGCAATTCCAAGGAATTCGAGTCAGTTGGTGGGTCCAGGGTGGAGAACAATGGTTTTAGTTGTGAGATAGCTTGAGGTGGAGGTTGCAATATTGAAGTGTGACAAGTACGAGTGGTGTCGTGCAGAAACAAAGCAATCCAGACAGCGATTTACTCCCAAAACGTCTGTGTTTTACTTAAATAAACAAAAACACCGCCCCTCTACCAGCAATGGTATCGGGGGGGTACACGGCAAATTGTAATCCACATCCCTGTGCACAAAAGTGTGCTCTTCAGAATCTGGTCTGTGCTGCGTGCTGTTGCTGTGCGGTGAGGGAAGTGCTTGGTGTGGTGTGGACTGGCTCCGTGGCTGCAGCTTCTGGGTCTCACTCCTCCTCAAGCGTTTTTGGGTGGAGACGACTTGTGGTTCAGAAGTGGTGGCTGCTGCCTTGGCTGAAAAACTTTTATGATAAATGGAAAACACTGTCCCTCCGTATCTCACTGATAGCTCTGCCACATATGTTAAATATGAATCCAGCTCCTCACAGTGATGGGAAAATGCAGTGCATAAATTGACCCTGTATACATTACAATTAATATTCATTTAAGCAACAAAACAAAACAAAACAAAGTTCTACACAGTAATGGATAGCAGTTTGAAAATGAATATAATAGCAGTCACAAATGTATTGATTTTAAAGCATTCTATCCTTTTCATCTGCCTGCCTACTTTAATCTTCTCATACAAGCTCTAAGCTTCTCATACAAGCTCTAAATCATCTAAAGGTCCTCATAGCTCATACTGGTACACAAAATACATACTCACATGCAATAATTTTGCGAACAGCAGGGCAGTCTGTAGAAAACATTTTACCTTAGCATAATTTTGCAAGGTTTGCATTCCACACTTTTATATCCTGATGGTTTGTTGATCTACCACCACATTAATGAAGCAGTAAGCAAATGTGATTAGCATTAACACCATTAAGAGAATACATCAGAAATAGAATGATTCTTGGTGGTAAATCTCCCTCCTGACCTGTGAGGGCGCTAAGTAAAGTAAAGTACCCTGGACTGGATGGCCTCACAATTCAATCCCAGGGTTAAAAGTCCATCATCTAGAAAGGGAGTGGAACGAACTAATCTCACTAAAGTGCACTAACTCATCGACCTGGAAAGGAAACAATATGGCATTTTATTGTTTACCGAGGGGCCATGTGTGACGGTACAAATAGGGGATGGAGCGATGTTATCTGTTCCTCCTTTAATAGTTAAGGAATGACCCGGAAGGACCAGTATTGTGTGTATCATATCGTGAGTGTTTTGTTTGTTTGTCTCTTATTGTTACCTGTTGTTATTATTAGTAGACAGCTAACATGTTCCAGAGCTGTCGTCAGAGGCCAGAACTGACCCAGACATCACTTCACCTGTATCACGATAACTTGTATTTGCAGGACTGGTGACTGTGTTTGTATGTATTAACTGTGTTTATTATTTGGGACTGCAAACCTGTTTTATAGATTATTATTTTGGTCACCAGACCTTTTTTTCTGATTTGATTATCACTGTCTGTCTCTTCATTGCACACCACACCACATCACTCCTACACCTCTACCCTGCAAACCACTTTGCCACAGGGAACTAAATAACTAGCACGGGTGTTGGTTATCTGGTGTAAAAAACATATAGCACTTCCATGGCAACCCATATTTTGACTAGAACATCATGTGTCAAACAAATTAATCTTTGCACCAGTGCAAACAGGTGGTTATTTATTAAAGTCGTGGTCACTACAGATAGTATCTATGGAATATTAGTTCATGTTACTAAAAATTAGGGCTATTAAATAAAGTCATATTCAAATGTAATGGGACAAGTTGAAGGTTGATCCTGTTCTCCTGTCAGCACCAGTTGCATATTTATTTAGTAATATTTATAGGCAACAAGGAGACTTGATGAAATACCGAGTATAATATTCCCATAGTACACTTACCATTATGGATAAAAATACCTTATCTGTAACTAAAAGTGTTCATTTGTGTACATTTATGCAACCATTTATTGACATGGGTGCAGGTTAGGAAAAAATGCCTATTTACATCTCACACATATCCAATTTGCACTCTCTGTTTTTAACTTTCAAATTGGTTAACAAAATAAAAATTCCAAATTCCTGTCAAATTTAACAGCTATGAATACACACAATATGTGTAGTTTTTGGGCCCCCTCATCAGTGATATCGATAAAGTCTCATATGGAAAAAATAAATCATAAAGTTTCAATTATAACAATGTCATTAAAATTCAGCCAAAGAGACATTTATTAACATCTTGTTTTATTTGGTCTTTGGTCTTAGATAGAAAGAAATTCCCATTCTGATATCCAAAAATTCAAAGGTTCAATGTTAACATTTTCAAACGTCTCAGACTCAGGGACCACACATTTGAGCAGCCTGCAAAACAAGTTTATTTGGAAGGGATTGAAGCAGAAATGGGTTAAAGGACCAGCTCTATATCATCCACAACTATCAATGATTAATCAGAATATCATCTAACATCTGTCATGTTTACATACTTGTATTTACAACAATGCAACAGGAAGCACCTGTGTGTCTCATGAAACTTGGGAAATGTTTTTTGGAGTCACATTAATATTTAGGTCACTCGCAGGGAGAATTTTGAGATGACCACCAAACATTCTTTGCATTAGTTTACCGTTTGCTAGTTGAATGCATATGTAGCTATGATATACCTATCATTAAAAAAGGTCACAATTGATCAATTCCTGCTTTCCACAGGTTTCCTAAGGCCATGCTGCATTGACGTTTATAATCAAAATATCATGCTATTTGCAATGAAGGATAACAAAGTGGATGAGTGGATATACTAGAACTAGTCTCCACTTTTTCTTTATCTTCTCTCATGTGCACGGAGGCTGAAATGTTTTTGAAGAGCCTTGTGTTGACTCTTATTAATGATGTAACCATAAAATGCATATCAACAGAATACGCTAGGGAATTGTATACCATTTGTGTGTGTGTGTGTGTGTGTGTGTGTGTGTGTGTATTTTTTGTTTTTATAAATATGGATTAGAAAAGTATTCAGAGAACTCTTATGATAAAAACCATATCTTACTGAAGCGAGCACATAGCAAATTTAATTAATAAGATTTAACAAGTTTGACAAGATATGAGAGGGAGAAGGCAAACCATAAGGTTGCAAACGTTTGCATTCTATTCATTACCTCAGCAATACACAGGAAAACCCCATTGCCTTTTGCTAACTTACCAGAGAGTTCTGGTGCAAGGCATTACAAGCATCTACAAGTATCATCAACATTTTTTTAATTTTACAGCAGGTAAGACAACATTATATGGGGTAGGTGAGGTAGGCTGATTACATTGAGCAAGTGGAGAGGTGTTATAACCAGACCCCCCACTTCACACACACACCCCTAGTTTCTTTCTTTGTGAAAGGTTACTTGCTGAGTTTACTCTACTCCTACAGGGAGACTGTAGAGCTGATAAGGTCGCGTGTCACCTACACATTTACCGCAAGGCTGGGTTTTGGCTTTTCTCATTTAATCACCTAACCAATAACATGTGATTAAAAAGATAGCTGTGTAATGAGTTTTTCACTCTGAAGAGAACAGTTGCAGTTCAGATTGAGCACAAAATACTAGCACACTTTACTGAGATCTAATATTAATGATCTGTTTCTACTGAGTGCAATTCATCATCTAAGATTTCAGATTTGTTATTTTTTTTTGACTTGCCATAGTTCTAGGGGCTCAGCTCAGCTCGCTACACTAATCCTATTGGTTCCTCAACCTATATAGTCCAGGCTCACCTTCCGCTACTTGTTCTGCAAGCCTTTCTCCTCCACCTCCCCACCGCCTCCTTTGCAACTGTATCTCCCTTCTGGGGGTCGGTGGTCCTCCATCACTCAGCCTTGGTGACCTTTGACTGACTTCGGAGGTCGCACCTCAAACAAGGGCAGCTCCTACCGGGCCAGAAGGCGAGATCCTGGGCCAAACAGTCAATCATACCACACTACAACACCCTACATCTTAGTGCTGAGCTTAGATCATTGAACATTACATTACTGATTTTTCCATGCTTTAAAAGTTTTGAAGACACTGAAAAAGACTTGTAGTCGAAACTTTGTCCTTGAATGCGTTTACATTGTTTAATGAAATTAGCTGACATCAAACACTACAAGTATGCTGAGATTCTTCATGTAACTCAGCATACTTGTATAGATTAGTGTGCTGTTTCTCTTCAAAATCATACTCTGCCATTGTTCTACTAATGAGGTTGAAAACTGACTGCACATCACGCCCACTGGTTACCTCCAAAAAAACCCAGGAAACGCTCTTGTATATTTCACAATTCTTCCACATAATGCACAATTATAGAAAGCTGAGAATGATATGCAATGTCAGTTGATTTATCTATCTGCCATGCAAAAAACGGAGCAGTATTCACTTCCTTTTTTTTTATCTCTTCAAGCATGGATGATGAGGTAGAAGAAATCAAATCATTCTGAATTGTTTTTGACATTCCTGTAAATACACTAGACTGCTCAATATGAGTGGCACACAATTCATAGCGATCTGTTACCTCTGTGAGTTCCCGGTAGTTCCCCTTTTTTAAAGAATCTACCATCTCGTCATTCCCTCTGAACGATAATTCCTAGCGTCCCAAGAAAGTTGTTGCATCTATTAGATGTTTTAGAACAGCCCTGTTCCTTCTCACGATTTGGTTGCATTTTGTGTTTCAATCTGTGCACCTTCATCTATAACAATGTCAATGCAAATTTGTCCTAGCAGCTTCTGTTTCACTTTGGTATTGATGTGGTCTTTTGCTTTGGAAAGTCGTTTTACTACTTTTTTTATCATCATGTTTGTCCAAGTACTTGCAGAAATACAGAAAAGTAAACAAGGCCAACAATACAGGCGGTTTGTAATCGCGTTGCCTGTCAGTCAATCCACTCTATCATACCAGTGACAGTGAAATGATCTAGTAGTACTTTTCTTCCCAGTATTTTCTTCTTCTACCCTTATTTTTATTTGAGGCTGAAGTCAACCCTCAGATTTTATACAGACTTTCTCAGTATATTCTAAACTACCAAAGGGAGACATTAGCAACCGACCTACTGCATTCACGGCCTCAGCCATTTAACACTGTGGCACTGACGCCACAGAATTCACTATAATTTTAATATACAAAAATTAAATCGTGTTTCCTACCTTCGTCCAAAATTAAAATGAATAATATTCACCTAACATACAGAATGTTATTAAATTAAATCACTATAACATGGGCAAAGATGTCTGCTATCAACTTTGAATATACTCTCTCCACTAACTCTAGCAGTGCCTGAGTAATAGAACATGGGTAAGGTAATAACTATATTGAAATGAGCAAGGTTGGAAGCATGTCCAGAGACTTGCCTCCCTTGATAAAAAAAAAAAAAAAAGATGTTGCGATTCATCCAATCTCTTAACTAGATTTAACATTTAGCTGAATATTTAACTAAATCTTAACTCTCTTAACAAGATTTAACATTTAGCTGGCCAGCTATCTGGAGTTTTTATGCAAATGAGCTCTGCCCACTTTGTGCTTTCACGCAATTTGATTGGCTCTTGTAATGCCAATCGTAGAATATGCAAATCACAGCATTAAAGAGCCAATCAAATCGAGTGAAAGCACGAAGCAGCCGGAGCTCATTTGCATACAAACTTCAGATTTAACTGGCCAGTTAATTATTTAGCTAAATGTTAAATTTTTATTTTTTAAAAAAGTATTTATTTTGACAATTGTAAATCTGGGGGAAAAATACAAGATTTAAGTTAAATCTGGAAAAAAAGATTATTAATGCTTTTTTATTTTATTTTTTTTACACATGGCACCTGTGACAGAGATTGAATGACTCTTGGTGTTAGATCTCCTTCCCGACCTGTGAGGGCACTAGAAAGAAGGAAGAGAGTAACCGTAAGCAAATGGCAAGACAATTTATTCCGTAGGGTAGGTGGAAGTTGGCCATTTAGGAAAGAGGCGGAGCTACGGCACCCAAGCTCACTGACCCGGATGGTAGACGCCGTGGCATCTGAGGATTGGAGGAGTGGATGCGCTCGTTAACCTAGGGGTCATGGGCGAGGGTATAAATAAGGGGCCGTGGCTTTGTGATCTGTTCCTTTGCATATGGTTAATATAAACAACTAGAAGGATCCTGTATTGTCTGTACCAAAACGCTGTTTGTCTTGTGTTGTTTCTCATATATAGAATACTGAGCACGATCCGAAGCTGCATCCTCAGGCCAACGTAAAATCCGGACATCACCACTCACCTTTCCACTACAGGAACTGAAAAAAAAAAAAAAAAAAAAAAAAAAAAAAAAAAAAAAAAAAAAAAAAAAACTTTTTCACCACTAGCACTAAAATCACGCACTGTCGGAACGGTGTCTATGTTTTATGTTTTTTGTGGTGAAAGAACTGGACTTTGGGTTATCTGTGAAACTCGTGGGATTATAAATAGGAGTGATACACACCACTGTACCACTTCCATCACTATAATTGTTTGCAGGTTTGCCATAAGGGTCTGGACATTACAATCATTAATAAACACCCTTGCACCTGTAAATCACTCGTCTGTGTAATTAATCTGCTCTGCACTGCACTCACCTGCACGCATTCACCACTTTGCCACAAACCCGGTTATTATTTATCAATGTTTTACGTATTCTATAATTTTATGTTAATATCATACCAAATTATATAATATATACTTGTCTTGTGTTAATATTATTAATATATATTATATTAATATATATTATACTTAAAATTTTTAAATTAAAACTCCTCCGTGAAGGAGGGAACGGATGCCTACCTTGAGGAGGGAACCCCAATATATATATATATATATATATATATATATATATATATATATATATATATATATATATATATATATATATATATATATATATATTTATGTGTGTGTGTGTGTGTGTTACATATGTCACATCAATATTGCTTTTCTCTCTCAGTCACTATATTCTGTTATTCTGTGCTTATGTACCAAATCTATCTGCAATATTTACCAGTGTTATATGTGACATTTCACTTTCTTTAAGGGTGTATGCTCCTCTAAAGTTAATTATTGAATCTGTGTACACAGTACAGTTGGATATAGATGAACATTTTTATAGTTACTGTCAATATCTAGTGAATGTGTTTAAATTATTATTTTTGTGTTTATCATTTGGTACAGTACATTTGATCATGGTTGTTTGTATCTTTTCATTAGTCTAATGTTACATTCTGCAAGGAACCTTGAGCATTAGTGCAATAAAGTAATACAACAAAATGTTTGTCAAAAGAGCACTATAGTGCAATAACAAATCCACCACTCATCTTGACATTCACAACTAAGGTTATGACTCTTATCTGAGAGCAAAAACAAATTAAATCAATGTGAATCACTGTTGGAATAAACAGGGTCAGATATCTTGTTTTTATACAGTGCCTGCACCAAAACACTGCCTTCACGAGCTGGTTGACATTAAACAGTAAAACGAGAAAATGGAGGCTTGGTATTTTTTCTTCTTGACTCACCACCCTGTGTAGTAGTGACTGACTCATATGTAAACTGCAAAAAGCTAAAAGCCAGAGTGGGATGCATTGGCAGGTAAATGTCATTCTGTAGTGTATCCACTACAGCCGCCAGCAGCTGTGAACACTCCCAGTAAAACAAAACGCTGACCTTCATTTCTCTCTAGCCATAAAAAGGTCAGCAACCTTGGAATGACCAGGCAACACAGCAGTTAGTAGATATTTAACAGGGTAATCATGTCCTGCTGGAGCAGGTTTCCAGGGAACAGCAGCAGTTGTTTATTTGTCTGTCCTCCCTTCTGTGCATATAGGATGCTTATGGGCTGTTGGCTCCTGGGTGTTCATTGTGTTTTAATGGAGTTCATTGCTGTACTGAAATTATATTTGAAATGGCACCACTGAAATAGAAATGCTGCAGTTTAATAGGAAACCAGGTGTAAGTAAAGTTCTTTGCATCATATCATGAAAAAAGATTTAGGTTGCTGGCCATTTATAGATTTATCCATGGAATACTTTAACATAGATTTAAAATAGTTTTAAAACTATACCTTTTTTTGTTTAAGAATGCTTCTTGTTTGAATATAGTGCTTTATCACTTACTGGTTTCCCATTAAACTAACAAAAACCAGCAACCTCTGACTGCTGCACAGCCACTGCACTTCCCTTTCCAATTCCTGGCCATGCTTAACTACATGTTCTAACCATATGTATTCTTATTTTTACCCTTTATTTCTATAATTTTGTATACTTTAAAGTTAGTGTTGTAACCTATATGAAAAATATTATTCTGATTTCATTAATATGATTGCTGATTGTTTACCTAATTAACGCAAAGAGTGCTATCTGATTCTATTTCAAACCGAGACTTTTTTATGGAAAAAAGTCAGGACACTGGGAGATTTGATGGGAAAAAGGGACGGTCCAGATCAAACCTCTAACAAATACTCTGTTAGACTATTGATCCACTGAAGCATTTGGGGTATTTCTACTGGTATCGACTGCTACTATAGTGTATAGCTCTGAGGTTTAACATGAACTCCCACTGACCTCATGTGCATTGGTATTCAAGAGTTGAGTTCAGCCCTGACTGGATGTACAGTAAGTGTAAGTGCATGTTCCCATATTTAATGTGCTATATTATGTGCATTGCTTCATTTTTTGCAGTTCTTATGTCTAATACAATTTGAATATGCAACACATGAATGTAACAATAATGTGCAATGGACAACACTGAAATACTCTTTTTGTTTTAAATTCAACGCGTTTTACCATTTTGTGTCCTGTCAAATGTATCCTTTTTTTTGAAGGTTGAATAACTCCATAACAGGTGCAACATAGGTTATATTCCACACTGGTCTTTAAAGGAATGCATAATGTCTTTCTGCTTGTTGTTGTTATCACTGGTTTTAATTCAACTTCCTTAGTATCTTTCTGAGACTTGGACAAGGGGAGTGAGACCACTTCATGAAAGTGACCTTTGGAACAGGAAGTAAAAAAGAATCAGGTAGCAATAATTTAAACTTTCTTAGTTTGTAGTGTGGAACATTGCTACTGCTAAGGGTTAAACCTAGATATCCTGTAGGCATTATGTTGCTATTATCTGTATTTCACACAATATAGATTGCGAATCATGCAGATCTGTGTGGTATCTCAGTGCCTGGAGTAAACATCAAATGATTCAGGCTTCTCTCTTGTCAGTAGTGTAATACAGTACAACTCATAGATTGCAAACCACATACCTATGACACAATAATAATTCCCTGCAATCAAGTTTACAAACACCTGTTTTAAAGCTAACAGCTCCTTGATAAATGACAACAAATCAACAGCTAGTTAGTAAATTAGTTTACAACACATGACCCTTCTGAAGCTGTTTCCAAGGTGACTGTTGAATAATTACAACAAATAAAGCAAAGAGTGAAGAGCCAAGCTAGCTGCAGAGGGAAAGACACACCACAATGCTGAAAATCCCAGCAACTGCTTATCTGTTCTGTTGGGAACTGTGTTTCTTACAAAAACTCTACACCCAGTATACACAAGGAAATTAGTTTCATGTAACGTTTCCTTCTGCATGCTGGGAACACTGAAGATGGAGTGGTTTGAATAGCTGCTTGAATGCACAATATTTTTGATAATGTGCAGGTAGCCAGAGATACAACTTATATAACGATCATGTGATACTTAAAATGTTTCCTTAAAAAGTGTAAACCTATGTTTTATAATTCCAGTAAATGTAATATATAGCGGTAGATGTAAGTATAGGCACAGTGCAGATAGTTGCGGATGCAAAATTCAAATTGCATTGCAGCTAAGCAATTATTTTCTAATAGATCCCAAATTACGTCCATGAGTGCATGCACAATTAATGATCCACAATTATGATAATGAGGGTCTCATACTCGCGCTACGCCAAAATTCCGCGCCTGCACTTGAACGTCCGGTCGTGCCACTGTCTAGGAATACTCAGGTCTCTAGGTGCTTCCACGTACGATACTGTAGAACATCGCGTTGTTTTATGGTTGATTTTTTATTTTTTTTATCAGCAAAGTCCTCTTGGCACAAGGAAAAGAAAAGAAAAGTTCTTCTGAGAAGAAGCTGAGAGTCCTTACTGCTGAGGTCACGGCAGCATGAAACTTCAGTTATGCGAGTATCCTTAGGAAATTATATGTATTGGCCTGCCCTTTTCAGCAGGACATCCAGAAATTTGCCTAGCACAGGAAAAGGTGGATTGGGCTATCCCTCCAAATATTCCAACTGTGGTCTGAAAGGAACCAAAGGCTAAGTAGTGCAGAGAACACAGCACTTTCACATGTGCAGGGATAGCAGTCCCTAGATTGACGCTGGGGTCTAGCTCATCCCTCAGTTCAGCTATTAGGTTTAGGATGACCAGCGGAGTGAGACGATTAATATGAAATTGTAGCGTAACAGCCGTACCAAACAAAGTGACCCTGGGATTGAATATGTAGGGTCTTCTACATCTTGCACTTCTCCTCCGAACGTGTTCCTGCCTTTCCTCAACAAGAGCCGGTTCACCCGCATCAGGAAGTGAACACAGCATCCATCCTGAAGCCAGTGTCTGGCCAGAGACGTCCACACACGGCAAATATGTCACGATTAATAGGAGCATGGTTACCGAAAACGTGAACTTTCTTTTTCCACATTGCAACCTCCCAGTCGTTACGGATTCACGTTCCGTTTACTACGAATGTAGTGTAATAATTACAACGTTGACCGACATCATAGGTGCTAAGGCGGGTTAAGGATACGAGAAAAGAGTATAAACTACACTTTCATTTCAACTGATTAATGATGGCATAGTGCTAATTTGATAGTGGCTGCAGAACGCCATGTGAACACCATTCTTTACATACACTGCCGCTAATATCAGATTTTACTGCTGCTAAACACGATTTAGAGCCACATTATGGGGGTTTGCAAATACAAATCACTTTGCACGTATCCTTACATCTACCCCATTATACATTGTATATTGTCAGTTTATTATGTTTCTCGTCTATTTATTAATTTACTTTTGAACTGTTATAGGCTTTTTCTAATTGCTAACAGCTTAAAACTCACTTTGCCATATTCACAAAGCATTTACCAGTTAATATCAGTGTGGCGGGTCTCAGGTTCTGCACGTGTAAATAATGTGTTTTTGGTGGTTTGTAAATAAAATGTATTTAATTTGAAAATAAAGTTTGTGTTAGATATGGAAGGGCAGGAGGTTCAAATTCCCTCCCTGCCTAAATCAAGTCCAGCTGCAGCATGTGGCCAGGTGATTGACTAATTGATTATTAAAGAGGGGATGAAAAGCCATTTCCTTTGATCTCTACAAGATGAAGAGGAAGGGTTGTGAAATCTGCGGAGATCCAGGGGGAGCAGACAAAGGAACGACCATGTGTATACCAGGGTTCCAGTGTTTATAATAGGGATTAATTTAGGGGCATCTTAATTCTACAAAAGTATATTTAGATTTCTGTCAGGGGGAAGGTTCCTAGAGCATGACCTCCCTTATAGCAGGAGCAGCGCTCGGTCATGGCCAGCTTTTGTTTTGTTAGCTGTTGTTCCACAGTGTTTTGTTTTGCATTTTTCATGTTAACGTGTGTGTATGTCATCCTGAACTAGGGCTACCATTGCTGGTACCCTAGAGGTGGCCACCTACCACTGCAACTGCCTGTAACTATTTAATAAAACCTGGATGCCTGAGCGACATTTCAACGTCAACCTTTTTGTCTCACTGGTCAACCTGTTACACCACAGATCAGTTATTTTTACATTATACAACAGGCAACTTTACCAGCAATAAATTGCAATGTTTAATGGGATGAACATCGTTTACATAGATTACCGTTTCTTAAATAGAACTGGACAATAGGTGCTCATTACAGATGCTTGTGAAGGTTTAATGCAGGTGTAACCCTGAATCACAGTTATCGGAATTGATTTAAAGTGCTTGTTTTAGCCAACTACGCCATTTGGGATTAAATCCCAAAATATTCAAAATATTTAGTAAAAATACTTATATCTACTGTGACAGGAAGGACAGGAGTGGATTGAGGCTCAGAGACAGATTATAGGCAAAAATAAAATTCTTTGTTAAACAAAAAATAATCAAATAAATAGGCACAAGGGCCAACAAAAAGAGGCTCAAAAATAAATAATCAAAGTGAACTTACAAAGTAAATGGTCAGGTGCCAAGTCTTTTTTAAACAAGACACTCATTTCTTCCAAATACACAAAACTCTCCAACATAAAGCAAACTCCCAAACAGAAAGAACACCTCTATCCAGGGCCTCTCCCCTGGCTTTTATCCCTTGTGGCTGGAGCCCAATTAATCAATAGTTACTAATCATTCAATTAGAGCTCCAGTTACATTCTCACATGTTTTCCTGGCAGGTAGAAATTTAACCCCCTCCCTGCCATTTCCAAACACATTCAGATTGATGGGCAGTTCCCACCCCCCCCCCCCCCATCACCACTAGCCACATGTTCTTTGTGTTTTCAGTAGGCGTCAGGAAGAGTTGTTACAAATACCAGAGAGACAAAGTTAAAAAATCAACAAGTCTTTTATTACAGAAAAGAAAGCTGTAAACAGGAGAAGTTCAGCAGATAAAATATTAACAAATCTGAAATACAAATTAAACCGTTCACAATTTCAGACAAACTATAAAGGGGGCTGAGACAGGTCAGTTTCAACTGGTATCATACATCAATAAACAAAACAAAACAATAAAACCAAAACCAAACAATCCAAGGTAAAAAAAATAAATAAAACAAAACCCAGAAGAACAATAATAAAGTAAACACAATAATCAAAATAAAACAATATTAATTACAAACGTGCAATCACCCAAACAATAAGTGTTTATAATCTAAACAAAACCTCCAGAAAACTGAACTACAACCCCCCTACAAACAGCCTGAATAATTAGTTTTACTAAAAAACCTGTAGTACCTAGGTACGAGTTAGCAGCACAATGAATGAGCCAGTAGTCTGAAAAGTGGCAGCTGTGCAAAGGGGAGAGGAATGTAAACAAACCGTATTTATTCATTTCATTTGTAGATTTTGTTATTTATTAACATGTATGAACAATAATAATAATAATAATAGATAGCAATAAGCGAAGAAGATATAATAGAGACGAAGCAGAAGAACTTTCTTCTCTTCTTCAAGAAGAAGAACCAAAAAAACACATGTGTTACACAGTGACCACTGTTTTGTTACCAATGTCCCTGTATTAGATCTTCACATCCAGTTCAAATACATTTCCTGTTAGGTGTGGTGTTTCTGCAAAACTTCTACAGTTCATGTAGCAATAGATACACTGTAAACTAAACAAAGGAGGTTTGTGGCAATTATGCTAACGATACTTTCAATGGCCATTGTTATAAGTGCAAACAAGTGCAAATGGTATGTGTTTTGGAGCTTTGTGGATCCTATTAAATCCAGCCATTCGGTGCACTGCCGCAGAGTGGAACCTGCTTAATGAGGACAGTTTCCAGGCAAATCAGGATTTACTAGTGTATATTTCTGTTGTGTGGAGTGGACAGCAGCCAAGCAGACAGAATTGTTCTACAGTGTTTGTTATGCTTTCACAACAGACATGGTCAACCGCAAATACATGAGGCAATATTACCAGAACTAGAACATGTATAGTACATTGGGTTGATAATTAAAGGGATTCTGTTGGAACGATTTTGCAGGTAACAATATATATCATATAGAAAACGATTGAGGGCGAACAGCCAAATCAGCTTCCAGATCTAGCCGGCTTCTATTTTACATAGATGCCCGCTGGAATGTTGAAGTGTTTAACTGTGAATTACATTTTAAAATCAATACCAATACCAATAAGCAATAAGCAGTACCGGCTTTTTCCCTTAACATTTTAATCTACAACTAATCTGATAACATAAGAAAGCTACTTAAACATACTTTCTGATGGTGTTCTACAGACAAGCAAAATCATGTCTGTTAACAAGACAATGTGAAGAATGCTCAATTCACAGCTACTGGACAGCAAACCAACAGGAAAGACACGATTCGTCCACAATTCTGTCATCGGCTGGATCCAAACAACGCCCTCCCTCAAAACCAGCCAGTCAAACTACCAACCTTGTTTCAGTTCTTTCAGCACCAGCCAATCCACTCCCTGCCTGCTTGAATGACGCCCCGCCTCCAACAACAAGTTTCGAGTCAGACTCAATACTACACGGACTATTCAACAATTGTACATAACCAGATTAATTACAATAAGAAAGAGTAAGACCCCAATAAATAAATATGAAACGTTATTGCACTAATAATAATTTAATGAATCATAAAATACGTAATAATAATAATAATAATGTTTTACTCTACGTGTATTTCGTTTTTCTATTCTAATTATGTTAGGGACTATTTTCCTCAGCGGAATGTTACCTGGCGAAATATCAGAAGTTCAAGGTAAATGTAGGTTTTAAAGGTTTTTTTAAAGAGAAAATAAAGAAATAAATCTTTTTCTAATAGCGATAGAGCCCTCTCGATGCGGGCTCTAACGTGTAGTAGATGACCTTGACTTTCATTAGCGCCCTTGCCTACGGCTCGGGACGCATAGCTCCAGTTGTGGTTATCTACCACGCGGTAGAGCCCACATCGACGGGCTCTATCACTTAAT